>NC_133910.1:5812500-6055000 GCF_964199755.1 Larus michahellis
TTAGAGAAGGACAGAAATTTCTTAGAGGAATACAACACTGGTCCAGCAAAAACATACACCTGTGTTTTGTCTGCTAGCACTTCTGATGCGATCGAGCCAGGGAGTGAATAGGTCAGCAAGCAGGTTCCTATGCAACAGATACATTAATCGTTAATGGAGTATTAGTATTTAAAGTCCCCAAATCTTCCTCTAACATGCAAAACAGTCTCTCTTGCCATGGACTGTTTGTTTCACCGAGTAATCCACTCATCCTCTGTTATAATCACAGCGGGTATAACTTCCGCAGGGACTTTTCTGTGTCAACATGTTTTGGACTGTGATGTCTTTGAGACAGAGAATTTTCTTTTTTTTTTCTGTGTTGTGTATCTCCAGGTAAGTTGGGGGGCTTTTAGAAATGCCATGTAATGTGTAGCTGCAGTCAGTCACTCCTCCATCCTTCTCTCTCCCTGGTGTATTCAGTGTCCTTGTGCCTCTCCCAGACACATTTAAAAGAACAATTTTTCTTGTGACAAGCAAGGCAAGGAGTGTGAGTTTGTGTCTGACAGGTTCAGGGAGAAGCTCGCAATGAGGCAATTAGACAAGGAAAGTGCTGATTAGAAGCACCGTCACCCATACCAAGGAAAGAAACAAATTTTAAGTAGCAGCAGGAAAAGGGACGGGGGGAGAAAAAAAAAAAAAAGATAAAACGAACCATTTGATAAAGCAGCAGGTTGTAATAAAAAGTTTTGAGACTGACAAGGTCTGATAGCAGCCTCGAGGGTTGCTGAAAACTTCTCTGGAGGTAGCCGGGCCTGGTTATGTCTGGAGGCAGGAGGCTGCCCTTGATGGGTTCCTCCAGCTTAACAGCTTTTCATTCCCACGCTGGGCTTGCCAGTCACCAGCTCCTTGGAGAGGTCCCCTCTGCAATCCAGACCAAGCTTACTGCTGTAGACCTGTCCATCCCTCCCTCTGGCAGGAGCACGGCCACTTCTCTGCTTGCCTGTGGTCCGAGCAAGCCAAGGGATGATGCCCAGTTTTCTCACAGTGGAGATGCTCTTTGGAGGAGCGTCGGAAAGTCAAGGAAGAAAGACACTTTATGCAAATCCGCTCCACGTCTATTTGACTGCCTTGGGTTAGGCAAAAAGGAAAGCTGTGGCCCTCCTGTCACTGTGGCCATCAGCTGCGCTGCAAGAGGTCGTCACAGAGCAGAGACTGAGAGAAGGCAGACTGCTGGGGCGCGCAGACAGTGCCGCTCCAGACATGCTAATTTCGAGGAGGGTTTTTTAAAAGTGTTCTTCCGCACCCTGTAATTCACCCTGAGCTGATGAGGCAGGGAGGGAGGCAAGGAAATAACATAGCCCAAACCTTCACTGAATTGCTCTTTTCAAAATGTATATTCTCCACTTTCGTCTTCCCGGTAATTTTATGCAGCATCAAATAGCTGTAACGTGAGCCTGGTGTAACCACTCCAGGGAACGTACGAAGGGCTGTAGACCACCCCGATCAGATATATGTATAGCCGGATCTGCCTCATAGAGTGGTGACAACAAGCAGTAAAATATTAACAGCAACACAGTAATAATAACATTATAAAATGCATTAATCTCTGGGACTGTCACTGCACCGGAGAGCCTGGTTACAGCCGATTTCAGCAAACGCTTGCTCCAGGCGCGGGGCTCCTCCGATCCCCATGTCAAGGAGGTGGCTGCAGAGGGGTCTTGGTGACCCATGGCGGGGCGTTCGGCAAAAGGCACTGGGTCTGGATGTACTGCGTATAAAGCAATACAGTACCTAACTTACTATTCATCGCACAACTTTTCATCCTTTTGCTATGAAATGTTCCCATCCGTTGCTAACTTCTTAGGAAGAGTTGAACGCACTCTACCTGGAAGCTGACCATTAGAGGGGGAATCGGGTGCTTACGGCAACACCCAGGCAGCAAACAGCAACACGCGACAGCTGTTTAAGGACACGAAGTGAGAAAGTGCTCTGCCTCTTATGGAATTTAGGTGAACGGACTGTAATTACCCAAATATTTATGGGTTCTCTTTATTGTATGAGTCACTGAGGGCTTGTGAGGGGGCAGACAATTTCCATTTTGTTTAGGGCAGAAATATCCCTGGAGACCAGGCTGATCTATGGAGCTGCCATATCAAACCCTCCTAGGAAAGGAAAAAAAAAGATAATGCATTTATTAGTCAGCTCACATTGGACTGCTCTGTGTAGAAAAGGAAAGAACTCAACTGAAAAATGCTTTTAAAACCACAATTCCATAAGCATCTGTCTCATTTCAAGTACGGCTGGGGCCTTTCTGTCTCCTGAAAGGGAAGGAGAGGGTGAATTCAAATGATCTGTAGCTCTGGAGTGCTGAAGGGGGGGAAAAAAAGTCCTTTCCAAATAGCAGCGCATCCCTGAAGACAGTGACCAGGCGCAGATAACCTGCTCCAGCGAGCCGCGCTTTCCCCCAATGCTCAAGCCCTTCCCCAAATGACTTGTTGTGCCATCCCTCTGCTCTCCCTGAGGCTGAGATCCAAGCTATAAGAAGTAACCAGAAAAGAAACAATCATTCTTGGACATCAGGCGAATGGAGAAAGACGGGAAAAGGGCATGACGGGTAAGTGATGTTAGTCCCCGTCAATCTTCTGTTTGTTGCATTTTAGCCACCAGTCCCCATAACTGCCACTGTTTCTGCAGGACTCCCCGACCCACCCAGCGGGTTTGGGGAGCTGGGGGGGATCCCAGCGTCGGCAGGGCATGGAGGCGGTGGGGCACAGGGAGATGAAATGCTCCTTCCCGCGCTGCTGCCTGCAGCCCCTGGTGCGGCATGCGCTGGGTGCAGCCTCCTGCGCACACCGGGGCTGCGTCCACTCCAGAATTCATGGCTTCTGTGTCTGTAAACCTGTGCAAAGGAAGGGAATGGGGGAAAAGAGGAGCCACGGAGGAGGCAGGAGCAGAAACTGCCCTGAAGATTCCCCTTTGTCCTTTGGATCACCTCAGCAGCCCACAGGCTTTCTTCAAAATGGGGCTCCCCAGCAGCACCTGGGGAGGAACAGACCCTCCTCTGATCTGCTGGTGATGATGGCAGGGAAGGGCAGTCCCGTTCCACAGAAAAGCTCTGGGTGCATTGCTGAGGTTGTCCTTAAGCGAGTTTGGCTGGAGAGCAGGAGCAGTCTAACCACGGGTGCGACCAAAGCTTGGAACAGGCTCCTTCTCCCCAGGAGCACCCCCAGGCCAACGCTGTGGGCACTCACCACTGCCGCCCCCCCGGCCTGGCCGGCACCGGGCAGGGGCAGGGGTGGAAGAGGAGAGAATGGGGGATGCCACGGTGCCAGCAGGAGCCTGCATGGGCGAGGCGCGAGGCACTACGGGTCTGGCGTTGTTGAATCTGAGGATCAACATGAGAGGGAAATGGAGAATAAAGAGCAGTAAATGAGCTGGATTAGAGGAGCTGTTTTACATAGCCCTTCATTTAATCCTTTGCTTTCCTTTCATTGTTTAATTGGTTTAGCTCTTGTACTTTTAATGCTGCAGGCAGAGAGAGCCAACCTCCTCCTTTCCTTCCCTTCCCTTTTCCTGCCTTTCCTTTCCTCTCTTTGCATCTCACTATCTAATCCCATTTCCCTCTTTTTCTCTCCATTTCTGTCCCTATCCCTTGTTCTCATTCTCTCCTCCAGCTTCTTTCTCTCTCTCTTCAGGCCCCATATTACTCAAGCAGCTTTTGTTAGCGCTGTCAACTGCATCAGCGTGTAAGTGAAATTGTACTGTAAGTGAAGTTAAAAGTATTTCTATGGTAGGATATTTAATCATTTGAATCCTTGATAGGAGCAGCTCTTTTTATTTTCACTAGCTATAAATCCAGGCTCTATCTAATCTCTGATCTCGACGAGGAGAGAATTAACCAACTGAGTGTGTGACTAGAAAGGAGAAGGCTGAAGAGAAGGGACCACTTTATCTGAGTGTGGAGTGGAGCAGCATAGGAATAAGGTAAGGAGCCGTTCCCAGCTCCCTGCCATTCTTTTCATTGCCTTTCCCCAAGTCTACCTTTGTTCCCGCTCCCCAGACACTCCAGCAGATTGAAAACGCCATTTTCCATTTGCAGTTATTTCTTTACCCCCTTCAGCGATTAACCCAGCCTGTGATGGTGAGGAGGAGATGTGTTTCAGACCGCAGAGCCCTAAATCTTAGTCCACCTCCAGCTTGTGCTGGGCTGGGTCGGACTGACTCCAGGTGTGGATGGTGGCTGTGGGCTAAACCCTACCTCAAGGGAACCTATGCGAAGTTTGGGATCTGGAGGTGACCCTACCTCTGGTCTGCAATAGGAGCAGTCTATGCAAACGGAGACGGTAATTCTTCTTCTCTTCACCTGGGTCTAGTTAGAGCAGGTAGGATCCTCACACAGTGCCATCTCTCCAAACCGCAGTGCCAAGTGCCTTTCTTCAGACACGTTGTCAGGATCCCTCTTCTCTGTGCAGCGGGGCTGCTCATTCTACTGCTATAATTTAAGTCTTTTTCCATGTAAGGTGCTGGATGAAGGTATCAGAGTCATATTCAAGCATCTTTCCTTCTTTAGCCTCTTGTTTCTCCTCCAGGTATGTGGGATGTAGACAACCCTCCAGTTTATTCGCTTCTCCATAATACTGTTGCTTGTACCCAGCCTATCTCCGTCAGCTAAGGAGTATAATGGAGAGACGATGAGAAATGTTCTAACTGATTTGAGACTCTCGTATTTTTCTCTCAGAATATCCTGATTTGGTGAAAGCGAAGCATTCTGCTGAGATGTGTTAATTGCAATGAAGCACCTGACAGATCGTGGTCATGTCTGGAAACTTTCCTGCTGGTTTATAGGGATACAGGTTATGAGGAAAAGGGGCAGATCCCTAAGTATGGGAGTCTGCTTGGAAGGAGCGAAGTTTGCTGGCAGGATTGCATAGAGATCTGGTGGGAGAACAAAATGTGTCTTCCTACCTAGGGCTCAGATTGGGCCACCAGGCAAAGGTAGCAGCCAAGAGTGTAGATCACGGGATGAAACAGTGGGAAAAAAGGGTATGAGGCCTCTATTGGTTGTCCATACATTACTTATCCCTTCTTAACATTTTTTTAAGCTCCTCTTAAACCCCCCCGTCCAAGAAGTCTATGCAGAGAACTGCAGTCTGATTACACAGAGCATATTGGCATCAATATTTACCTTGAGCATTTGTCTGAAGGATGAAAGGTGCTACAGGCGCCCAACACTTTGGATGCAGTTCCTTGCAAGAAACAGCCAGGCTGTGCTTTCTTCTCCCCCCTCTCACTCCCAATCCACCAGCGCTCCTCTTTTATTTCTGTGGCCTGCTTGTTTGCAAAGTCATCCCAGGAAACAAGACTCGCCAAAGAAATACAGCAACTCTGACGATTTGAGGGTGAGGTGCCCCCTCCTTCTCACTTCCAGGAGGTGCTGGGAGTCATGCATGCTGCTGGGCAGTACTCTGCAAAGTGGACAATCAGTCACTGTCACCAAGCGGTGGGGAAGGAAGCAAGGGGGATGCCGAGTTTGCACAGAGTACTCATTGCACAGTGAGACTCACACAGCTGTTCTGCTCCCAATGTAAATATGGACAGCCCCATTCATCACTGGCCTTACTTCCCCAGCACACGTCCAGGGGAGAGGGATGATTTAGTGCCTGCAGCTGGAACATGCACTATGTTTCTCTAGAACGGCAACATTTAAAAATTGGGAATGTTTTGCATGTGTGTTTTGTGATTCTGGGGAGAAGGGAGGAGGCAATGTCGGAAGCTGTGAGCTGCAGAAGAGGTGAGGCCTTACAGGGAATCATTAGCCTTCTCACACTCCCCATTCCCAGAGATCTGCATGGAAGTAGCACTGGGGATCTTCGGTCATGGAGCAGGGTTGCCCCAGGCTGCTTGCTATCTATATGACAGGTGAAATGTAACAGGAGAACCTAATAGGTGAAGTGGAAGGAAGAGGACGAACCAGCATGGATGGAGTTGATCAATAGGCATGGAAGGATCCATTGAGACTGAGGAGCGAGGGACGATGGTCCCATGAAATGACCTGTGTGAACAATGGTGGCCGCCTTCACAGGGATCCTGCCAGACCTGCCCCCAGGCAATGCACTTTCCCTCTATCAATCAGTGAAACACCTGCCAAGTCTTCCCTGCCAAGGGGGCTCATTTTCATGACAGCAGAGATGTCATCATCCTGAGAGATGGGAATATGGAGCCTGGGTTTCCAGGGGTGAGACGGGGTCTGGAGTACTGGCTGCGGAGATGTTGGGAAGCTCAGGGCTGGGAAGAGCTGCAGAGATGGCAGGGAGGGTGGAGACCTTCTCCTGTAGGATGGAGAAGGGTCACCTGAGGTTCTGTCATCACAGTAACTGAATGAGGGAGGAAGGTTGTGTCCCCCAAGCACCAAGAAGCTGGAAATGCTGGAGGTCTGAGTCCACTGGGTGTAATGAACAGGAGCTGAGGAAGACTTTCCCCATCACCAAGCTGCTCCTAGCCCTTGTCATCTCTCCAGAGAGGGAATCTGCTCTGCTTTGGTGGATGCAACCCCCCACCCATGCCCTGCAACTGCAAACAGCAGGCAGGGGGAATGGAGAAGGGACAGCCCTTATCTTTCTCTCCAGCAGCTCAGATTTCCTCCGTCCACACTTGGTCAGCTGTGCCACGGCTCACCGTCCCTGCCGATGCCTGGCTTCCACTTTTGTCCATCTTGCAGGCAGGCTTCCATTCCGTGTGTGTGGTTTGCTCAGTCTGTGCTAATTATGCCCTTGACATATGCAGTAGAACTGCTTGTGTCTATAACAGCATGGAGGTGAAGGAGGTTAATTAACTCAGAGGAAGGAAGCTGAGTGTCCCTACATAACACCCCCTTCCATATGCATTAGTTTTGAAGCCTGAAGACACTGTTTAACCAAACACAGCCCACGACTTACTAACTTTCCTGTTTCCTACCTTTTTTTCCCTGTGTTAGTAATGCTGCCTAGGCTGGATGGCACTGGAGCTAATGAAAAGCCTCACAGAAACAATGGGCTCTCCAGAGAAGATAGCGCCTCATTGACAAGGTGATCTGCCTTTTCCCAGGGAGTGTGGACGGGATGCTCCAGCGAGCAAGGCACTGGCACGCTCTCCTGGCTGCTCTGGCTGGGAGTGATGCTCACGGCACCCACTGCGAGGGGATTCGCTGTGCAAGATGCCCATCTGTTACCCTCAGCCCGCTGGGTTCCTCCTCTCTGGTGCTCCCGGACAGAGTCAGCATCCTCTAGTGCTGTCCTTCCCCGACATGAGATGTAAGACCTCCCAGATTTGCCTTTGAGCTGCTGGCCAGGAGGAAGACCTCCCTGGCATGCCATCCCGGTGCAGAGCTGCTGCCCAGCCCCAGCCCGCCGCAGGGAGACCTGCCTCGGAGCCGCACTTGGTGCACGGGAGCTTGCAGTAGCAGAGTCCATTCTAAATACGCATCCCTTAGAGGATTCCTACAGTCAAATGGGAACTGATAGGATAGCAAAACCCTCGGCTGCAGCTACGAGGCGTCACTTCTGCCCCGTAGCGTGATCGCATGCACAAACATAACACGGATGTGCCCGGGTCAAGCCACACGTGTGTTCCTTGGGGACTAAATCTGAGAGGCAGAGAGCGGCAGCTGCTTGGCAATCAGGCCCCTGACTTCTGTTTTCTGTTAACACACAACCTTGAAAGACTCGCTGTCCTTCTTCCTCCTCACCCCTCTCCACAGCCACTCTCCCCCCGCCCCCCGCTTCCTCAGCACGCTTTATCTATTACGGCTGTAAATCCTTTGCAGCAAGCCTGCTGTCTCTCTGTTTGCACAGCACCTTGTGCAGCGGGTCTTACAGGTGCTGCTGGAATATAAACAGCGATACAGCTTTAATTATAAACCCTGCAGGGAGATGGGCAGCGCAAGCCTACAGGTTTGCGTCTCAATCAAGAGACTCCACAGGGGCCACCTTCTTGGTGCAGCCCCATTTTAGTGTCTGTTGGGCGGCCGGTAAGAGAGGCTAGTTATGCTCCTTTCTTTTCACTCTCAATAATTATAGGTCTCCCAGGAAAACTGGCCTGAGAGTGGAAATTTTATAAAGGTTTTAAAAGATTTTGTTAGAAAGGATTTGGTTCCTGTGCAATTATTAGTTTAACAAGGCACTTTGCTCGCCTTCTGCACTAGAACTGTTATTGATCCCACCGCAAAAGGAAGACCTAGCAAAAATCTATGTAGAGAGCAGCACACTGTCTCTATATTTGTATATAATAGGTACATTGGCATATATTTATACGTAGTCACTGAAAAGGTCCTGAATGTGCGCACGGATGTGTTTAGCTCTATGCATGCATACGTACACACAACCCATGGGTGGAAAAAGCTAACAGGTATCGACCAGACAGGTGTGTCTGTCCTGTCAGAGTGTGTTCATCTTATTCACTGATAGAAACTGAGGAACACGGTCTGAGAGTCTGGGGATCAAGTGTACCTGCAGACACAGACAGGCCTTGCCCCAAACAATGGGTAAGAGCTGCTCGCGTTCTGTTTGCAGTTCCAGCCATCTCTGCCCCAGAAAGCCTCAAGTGACACGGTTTGGGGTTAGATCTGGAGTCTTAGATGGAGAGGGTCAAGTTTGTGGCTGAGTTTTTAGCCCAGAGGCTGAGTTGTTAGCCCAGGGGCAGGGAGAGCAGAGCTGTAAAGATTCAGAGGGTGAGGTGCTTGAAATCTTCCAGTGACAAATGCCATGTACAGAAATTATTATTATTTCTTTTCATTCGCAAATTTTGCTGCTGCTCGTGATCTGGAATTTCATCAGAAAGGATTCTGGAGCAAGGGTTTGGTTCAAGCTGTCAGGATTTTGAAAAAGACTTTAAACATCTGACCCCTTTCAAAACTCCTCCTTGCCCTAGAGGTAAAGCCTTCTTCTGATTTCCTGACCAGAGCCATCCCTTTTGCATATTCTCCCCATCCAGTAAGTGCCTGGTACTCCCAGCACCGTACCTTTCCCCTCTGGATGGCAGCCTGGTACAAGCAGCCCATCTCGAAGGCTCTGACTCATGGCTGCTCCAAGCACCTGCATGGTAAAGGCAGGAGGGGGAAAAAAAAAGCAACTTAGGAAGGAAAAGATCCAAATCTCAGCTGCTTGCTGATGCCAAAGCAGCTCCATTTGCAAAACAGCAGGACTGGTCCAGCTAGACTACATGAGCACTCTGCCCCTTCACATATGAAAATGGGAGTAATGGGCAGATGGAAGGGGTGAAATGCTGGTACACACACTGTCTGCTAAAGCCATGCTGTCCCCTGCCCACCTCTGGGATGTTCTTGTGTGGAGTGGGGAAGGGAAAGCTGCAGCCCCCTCCTCTCCCCACGTTCATCTCCCTTTCCACGTACCCCCAGAGGTTATCCCACTCCCAGCTCAGGAGGCATGGATGCATTTAATTTTGCACCTCCCCAGCTCTACTGTAGTCCAAAAACTGGACTAAAGAATGTGAAACGTAGAGCAATCTCAGCAAATACAGAGAAAAACCCAATGGAAAAAAACAAGCTGAAGTTGCTGGTGTCCTGATACACAAACTCTTGAGACATGCTTAACTTAAAGGCTTGCTGCCTTCGACTTGAGTACGTGCCGATATGCTTGCCTGAGTCCACAGGTGCCAGGATCACAAAATCGGATCCCCCTCGACTGTCCCTGCTGGGCTGGCTCAGAGTCGGCTCCTGCATCTCGTTAAGTTTGTAGCTTGGAGGCTTCGTGGTGGGCATGCAGCTCATCAGGTCCATGGGGAATCCACCCCACCTCCAATAGCCACAATGTCTTTTGGCAGGGAACAGGTTTGGTTTGAACCAGCTTGGGGTGAGTTGATCGGAAAGCTTTTTTCATTCACATTTTTGCTAATATAAGCTTTCCCTTGGGTGGCTCTGGCTCTCTGTTGTTTTGCCCTATGGGAGGTTAGGCAGGATGGACACGCACCCCTCTATTTTTTTGTAGCCACGCAGGAGACCTTTCAAATTCGTGACATGGTTGGGCTGAAAACCGCAGCTGAACTTGGCTGTAGAGACTCAGCAGCACATCATGAGAAACAGGGACGGAGGCAGGACTTTGCACAGCACATCCATTTCCATCCTTTCGCGTGGCAATGGGGTCTTTCTGTTCTTTTTACCCCTGCGTCTCCCCCTCCCTGTGCTCACACACCTCTCCTGCAACAAATGACGCAGACTGTTTACAGAGAAGGAAAGCTAATAGAAACCAGGCAGAATTCGAGCCTCTCTGGGACTGCTTTACACACTGACAAAATCATTCTTTCCTCCCCACGTTAAATATTCATGACGCTCAGATTTTTAGATACAAAGGTACATTTTGTTTCCGAACGTGTCGATCCAGAATAGGTTTCTCGGCACCGGAGTTTTCTTTTCCACCCCCTTTCAGCGGGAAAGAAAAAAAGAGAAGGGTGTGTGCCCCGAAAGTAATGCAGTCTGACTTCATTTCGATCATGTCTCTTTTGGGGGTTGTTTTGATCTGGGAGCAATTTTGCCATGATATTTATGGCCTGAACTGCTATTTGTACAATGTTGGGCTTTTGTGTACACGTGAGCGTGTGTCCCTTCTACAAATAACGCGTCAACATCTCCATGCTTCCCAGCCTGTAGTTAAGCCCATAAAACAAGATGCTTTAACAAAAGCCCCATATATTACTGCCACTCTGAATATTTGTAATTTTGAGACAATATTTACATAGACCGTTAAGGCTAAGCTCCTGGGCCCACTGACAGATCACAGGCAGCTGAAAGCACAATGTGTGTGCTGCAGTTTAGCACTAAGCAGGGAAAGAAAAAAAAAACAACAAAACCAACCAAAAATACAAGCAAGATAAAAAAGAACAGGCTGATGTATTAGCAGACACATAAAGGCAACAGCAGAGAGAGAATCAAATGGAAAATCACACGGTACAAAGCAATGCTGGAAGAGATCTGGATTTGGAGTGGAGCTTCCAGAGAGGTGTTTGGAAGTGGGGCATCATCTCTGCCCATCTCTCCACCTTTTTAATGCAAGCTAAAAGCTAGGTTTTTCAAAGAACTCGGCTCCAGAGTTGAGATATGATCAATTCTTCCCTCATGAAAATGTCAATAAATAAAAAAAACAAACCACCAAACAAAACCAAACAGAAATTTGGTTTTCTGCTAAGATTTTTTGTTGATTTTGTTCTTCTTGTTTAAAAGCCCAGCAATGATACAAGTTCACATCGGTTTCATTCTCTGGAATTGATCTGTGAGCACACAGCGGACAAATAGAGATATTGCAAAAACCTGGGAAAAATACGTCCGTAGTTCCCCTCCTCTTTCTAAAGAAGAAAGCTCTGTGGCTTAGGAAAGCTGGCTGAAGCGCAGTGGTGCATGCCGTGTGTCGGACTGCCTGTCCTCTTGTCCCCCCATCCCCGAGCAGAGGAGCTGGTTCCCCTGCAAGGAAGGGTGGTTACTGCAATGGCAATGCCAGGAGGCCGGCGTGTCGTAGCTGAAGACTCCTTGATCCACCTTGCTGTCTCGTGCAGGGATGGCGAAATGCTTACGCCATCACCAAGAAGCCTCCTGAGATCTTAAAATAAACCACCACTGATCCTGGTTTCCCTCGAGCACATCCAGCCACTGGTTACCAAGCCATTCATGCAGTAAGTTGGACCAGAGGGTACGTCCTCAGCCACCCAGAGCTGTGCCATGCCACTCCTAAATCACAGCTCTCCACTAAGTGTCCCTTACTGTTTCAAGGGGTTTGGCCTTTCCGCTGACTCTCCTGCTCTCTCTTGTGCCAATGTGTAGGTTTTGTGGCATTTTTTCAGTTGTCTGAAACATACAGCGCACCTTCAGTGTATGATGCCAGGAAATAGGGTGTTGCTTTGGGTTCTGGAAACAGGAATGACAAGGCAATGGATGTCAGCCCAAACACCTTCAGAACCAGGCTAACGAGGAGCTGGGTCGGAGCAAAGCATTTAAATAGGTGTAATTTGGTGGTGGCAGAGTCTCAAATTATCTACTGTCCGTTGGGACAGATCCACCAAATTGCCGTGCCAGATCAGCTGGGTATAAAAGGTCGTCATGATCCACACCACAGAAACCACAATCAAATTAGCATTAATTGGAAATTACAGCTGAGAGACGAAAGACTGAATGGGCCATGAAGACTGAACTCCACGTTCTCCTCAGGGCTCTCAAATCACTACTAAAACCACTTGCATTAGAAAGACAATAACTATTCTCTCCAAGTTCTTACGTATTTCAAAATCTGCGATCACACCCCCATGCAGGAGCAGTGTTCCATCAATATTATGCATTTGCAGCGTGGTGGAAAGCCCCAGTCTGACGCTTTATTGAAGAAGGTGCTGTACAAAGTCATGATTTCTTTCAAAATAAGCTCACAACCCACATCTACTACCAATTGTGCCGCACACTAGCAACGGGCTTTTTTATGGTTTCCATCAAATGTGGTTTAAAACATAAATGTCCCCAACATGCAAAGCAACAAAAAGAGTTCCCCAGCTTTCAGTACACGTCTGACCTCCTCTTCATAGTCCCCAAGCTTACAAAAGGAGGGTGTGACCCCTATTAAAGAGAGACCATTCCAGAGACAAAAGACTTCTGAGGACACAGTTATTTGATTTAAGCTGACTTCCTGCTCAGTATAGTCCACACACCATTTTACTGGGCTATTTATTGGCAGTAAACCCTTACCCAGTGTTTGAGGCATACCTTTCATGAGGCTTTGAGTCTTGGTGTGATTTCCTCCTACGCATACTCTTGCTGAAAGTCTCATTAAGTACTTTCTTTCAGTGGGCTGCCATCACTGGCAAAAAAGTGGATCTTATTTCTACTTTGAGCTCCTCTGGCTTTTAGCCCTTCATTCTTTGTGTACTTTTTTTCTGAGACAACAAGGATGTTGGCCATTTACCTGTCTGGATTTGCTCCCCATGACTATGCTCGCATACCAAAATCTACAATTTCACTTTCTTCACTTTTCAGACGTCCCTTGTAGGAGACTATATCCCGTCTAACATGCAGGGCTTCCATGGCCCTCATCCCAGACTATCTTGTCTACCTTTTCCCTGATGCCAGCTCCTCTTAAACCTCAAGAGAGGTTTCCAGTCCTCGTTCCTTTCTCCCTTGCCGTGATAAAAACTTGGTTTGGCAATAGCACCACACTCATACTTCCTCTGAATACTCTGCCGGTATTCTCATGTCCTGGGAACTGCCTTTATGTACTAATGTCAGAGCTGCTAAGCTGCAAGTTACTTCCACGAACATCATTGATGGGTCCATTTCCAGAGGGAAAAATAGTAGATCTATTCTAACGTACAGAGATAGCAATGAAACTGGCTTCTGGATGAGGAAGGTTTCACCGTAAGAGGGAGTAGAGACAAAATGAACTCATTACTGCTTTCACCTAATGCCAGGTATTAAAAGAATTTAACTGTTTTAGTGCAATTGGCCTTTTTCGTTATGTATACGGGCCTCATGATGGACGAGCCGTTAAAAAATAAATACAGAAGTAATGATGGTAGCAATCACAGAAAGCAATTTTCAGATATAATAAAGAGTCTCCTGGATGTGTACAGCCTGCGCTACACTATTGATTTCTTCCTTTCTTTATTGCACTTCACTCCTCTCAGTTCACCGAAGCCCCAACCCCAGTGCTGCCTAGCCTGCCAGCCAACTGCTCTGACGAGCAGCCATGAATTATTAACATGCAGGAGCCCTTTAATTGGATGAGCTGCAATTAATAATTCATTGGAGGTGCTTGCAGAGAGAAGGAGGGAGGGAGAGTGGGCGAGATGCTGTTGCTGAGAACTGGGCCCCACAGGATGGGAGCAAGTGGGAACCTGAGATGTTCCAGCTGGACCTTCCCAAACGATTGCTGTGCGCCTGACTGCAAGAAGAATGAGGTGCAGCTGAAAGAGACCTGCCCAGAAGAATGAGAGAAGCTCTTAGAAGTGTGACCCACCGTTTGCAGACAGTGTTCCCAGCACGTCAAATACATGGCACCCTGCCTAGAGTTTGCAACACGAGGAGCCCACAGTAGGGTACAGAGCTCAGCGAGGAGCCTGTCTCCCACCTGTGTCCCCAGTGCTCTTTGAAACAGCCCCAGCTTTTCATCCCAGTTGTGATTTCCCTCCCTGTGAAGGATCCAGAAGCAGAGCGGGGTGGGCATGTGAGGGCGAAGCTGCTGTGCTCGTCGTACCACGAGACTCACTGCTTTCAGGGCTCCAGCAACAAATTAATGCTACTCTGCCATGCACAGTCTTGCTGGCTTCCAGCTGACAGGCAAGGCCACAGACCATTAATGTTAATTAATATTTATATTACAGTTGTGCCTGGAGGGCTCAATTCAGGTCTTTATCCAGTGATGCATCTTACAAACATATTGAGGATCAGGTCCCCTCTTGTGCTACTCAGTCCACAAACATACACAAAGACACGTTCCTCTGCCTAGAAATAGCCTTTTTCTTTTGCTTTTCATAACTTGTATTTTTTATGGCTTCAGTAAAGAAGCCTGGATGGCTATTAAAAAAAAATGAAGAAAAGAAAATAGGAAAAACAAAGCAAGATTTAGTGCTTGTAGAAGCAGCGGAAACAACAATTCCATACCAATTTCTTTGCTGTGCCCCTAACGTCTGGATAAAAGAGGCATAACAGTCCTGGCATGCAAAGACCACTAATATATTTGAGACATGGATAAGTTATTGGGTCGTTTAGCCTGGCTCCTTCCATACTATACATCGCCGAATTTCCAGTGATTGTCCCTGTTCTGACCCTCGAAACAGAAGGTGCGTGACCGAAGTCTGTCTTCCAGAAACGCATCCCATGCCTTCACGATTTCAATATGTGAAAAGACCAGAAAACCTGCTACATCATTTGTGGAGAATGAGACCCTTTGCCCTCCAGAACTCATTAACAGGCTGTGCACGGCTGAGTAGGGAGACAGGGTTTTTGGGAAAGCAGGCACAGAAGTTTGTCCTGGTTTTCCCACGCCACTGAAGTTGTGGGGACAACCAGCATCAACAGTGACCGTTCTGCTTTTGCACCAGCTCTGGTCAGTGCTTCGATGCCGCGCTTTTCCTCTCTGAAAAAAAAAAGGCAAAGCTGCTTTGCGGTGTCAATTTTCTCTCCAGGAACCAACTTGGGACATCTTTCCTCGGTCTTTGCCACGCCACTATTGCTTTGCCCAATCTGTGCATCTTCCCCATACTCTCTTGTGTCTTTAATTAACCTACATCGTTCCTCCAAGCACAGGCTTGAAGCCAGAGTAATAAGTAATTTGCATGGTCTTGTGAGTATAGATATGCTCTAAATCTCAAACCTCCTTCTACTCCCGGCCTCCTCTGTGAAATAGAGGTAAGCGTGGCAACATCTGCATTCTGGCTCAGCTGCTCCATTAGCAAGTTGGGCAGGTGGGGCCAGGCTTTCACCTCTCCCATCTGCCACGGGGACATAACGAGGCTTTGATTCACTGAAGGGCTCATTCTTCAATGAAAAATACCTGAAAGTTCTTGCATCTACCAGGAACCTTAAGGATAAACAGGGCCTTAAATCCTGTTCTGAACTAGAATGTAAACAAATGCATGGGCCTGCCAGGTTCTAAGGATCAGGTCCAGCAGAGAGGTTCAAGGGAGATTAGTTCTTATCTGTCCCAAACGGGCTAAATAATAATACAGCTCTTATTTTATAAGCTGCTCCCAAGGGCAGGCCAGCCTATATTACGTGAATAGGAGACGTGAGAAACACCTTGCTTTTGCATTGCCTCTGATTTTCCTGTTTCTTCAAGTATCACTGCATCAAAAGGCATTCTCATTTTAATTGTTTCAGAATTACTGATGATACAGATCAACAGTTCAGTCAGAAGGGATCCAAGATCTTTAGAGTTTTCCCAATTCCATGATACTTTGAGTATTTCACCCCACAGACTCTACCATGTGGAAACCTGCCAGAAGATGGGAATGAGAGCCTGTGAATAAGGAATTTCAGACTGATTTTTTTTTTTTATTATTGAAAGAATTTCATGTCCTTGTGTCTCAGTTTCCCCAGTTGTTCAAGTGCCATAAGAAAGTCAGCTCCCATCTTCACAGTGGGAGTCTGAGGCTTAATGAAGAGGTTCCACACACCGCAAATGAGAGCCGCTATACGGCCACTCGGAGCATTAATGTTATTATAGGAGAGCCATGGGGACCTATTCAGAATGGAGTATCATCTTTAAGAGAGAGATGTGGAGTCTCTTTGCTTCTGCAGGTTAACAGCTGACCTTTTAATGCTACATCTGCACAGTTTGATACAGTGGAAATGTGTTGATCATTTCATATGGTAAACATAGAAAGAGTTTGGTAGAAAACGGTGTTCTTTTAGCTGTGACCCGCTGTCTATTTCCCCTGTTTGACTGACTCCTTTTCCTTTTTGCAGTAAGCAGGCTCAGGCTATGCAAGGCTGGGTTAAGGATTCCCCTGAGCTAAAAGTGTGGCCACACAAACACTTTTTCCAGTGTAAAAGCTAATTAAAAAATTCTTGCCTCTGGCTGCCCTTGTGTTGCAGCACTTCACCCCCTCACCTGTGCATTTATCTGGGAGTTATGCTGCAAACCACATCGCAGAAATGGTACGTTTGAAAACCACCAAACACCTGCCACTCATATCCTCCTCGATCATTTCAGGAAAGGTACCCTTTTTAAAAAGGACACCACCGATGCACAGCATGGATCTAAACACCATCACACTCCGCGCTCGTCTAGAGTCCTGCTCACCCTTTCTGTTCTGCTCCTGGTAGGGAAATTTACTCCAACAGCGCAGATCATCTTGATATGTTTGTGTGCAGAAAAGGAGCGTGCCTCCAGAAGTAAATTACAGGCAGCTCATGGAAAATGATGATCCTGCAGGCATCTGCAAATGAACAGCAGGAGATGAGTGCCCCAGGAGTGCCTCTGCTCCGTGGGGTGATACGTTATCTATTACACAGACGTCTTTCACGGGCATTTTCCCCATCCGTATACAGCGTTGATGTTACTCAATAGCTTATGGCTATGAGGGATGCACTGGGAGGTAAAAGACGGAGTTTGCCTCTGGGTGACAGTGTACAGGATCTATTCCTGCTATCATAAGGTACGAGCCATAATGAATGGGTCTAGCATGGCTGATCCATCACTGGACGGAGTGTGACACTGGCTCTGGGGCAGCAGTCAGTCTAACGCAGGTGAGCTTGAGTGGCTCTTGGCTCTGTTGCTGCCTGTCAGGACAGACCTCATCAGTTATGTTTAGCTTGCGAATAGGATTGCCAGTACTGTCCAAAGAAGATGAGGCAAATTGTCCTTGAGACAAAAGCTGTGGTCCCTGAACTGCAAGTTCAAGGGGACAGACCTGAAGCACAGACTTGCACAAGACCACCCTTTTTTAAGCAGACCAAACGCTGAGCTCGGGCTACCCTTAAATCTCATCAGTGCTTGCAGCAGATGACTCTAAAAACTTTCTGGGGTCTCCTCTCTATGGAGCACCAGTTCCTGCAGCCAGATGCTATTGAGATGGATGGATGGATGGATGGATGGATGGATGGATGGATGTAAGATCAGCTTGTCCTCAAAGTAGACCTAGGACTCACTTTGACACAAATAAGCCCATGAACTCAAGATGAACAAGTCATTTGGTACCAGAGGATGGTGCTCCCTACCACAAGCCTCCTCTCATTTGTAATGTCCATAGTACATCTGTGCTCCATTGCAACTAGAACTATCTGAGAAGGACATGACGAAAGCTGCAGCAATTAGTGGACAGAGAGAGAAAGAGACAAAGAAAGAGGGCAAAACCTTTCAGATAGATCCCTTTCCCTCTCAGAAACTGTAGACAACAAGTAGAGAAATGAGACCATGGGAGAGGTCTCCCACCCCATTGTAAAGAAGAGCAGGAAACAGAGTCTACAGATTACACAGTGGTTCCCCAAGCAGCCTTAACTGAGCTAAGTCAAGTGGAACAAATCCCTTGAGGAAAACTACTTGTCTCAGCTCTGATCTAGATGTCCCACTATCTAAGGTCCAACTACCTTGGTTCTCATCCTGGAAGAGCACTTCAAAGGGAACTGAAGTGGTCCCAAAACACTCCCTGGAAATGGGGTGGGAATTGCACGTATACAGGCACACGAGGAAGAAGTTTCAGCAGCTCATGGTAATGCTGAATATGAAAAAGAAAAAAAAATTAAAAAAATAATTCTATCCAGTGAAGCTTCTGCAGCAGGAAAAGAGTTCATTTCTCTCCAGCTCTAGGGAGTGAAATGTATTCAGCTCACACAGGCCACTTCAGCATCTTTCTTTTGTTTTTTATCTTTCCGACGTAGGAGAACAAATTTAACAATGAGATTCCGTTTCTGTTTCCTACATGTGGAATAATTAAATTTGCATCCCACTCTGTAGTTGGATCTGCTGCTTGAAGAGGAATGTATCAATTGGACATGAGCCCAACGCGTTCTGCTCTGCAAATAAGGCAGTTTGCAAAAAAACAAGGCATAATCTCTCACCCAGGCAATAATCACAGGAAAATCATCCCTCACTGACAGCTCTCTTCAGGGCTTGATTCATATTCTTGCTGGTGAAAGAGCATGAGGGAGAGGGTGTAAGGGGAGCAGACTTTTGGCATCTCCTTGTGGCAACCTTCATCAGAAAAGTTGCAGGTTCCA
The DNA here is from genome assembly GCF_964199755.1 of Larus michahellis. NCBI lineage: Eukaryota > Metazoa > Chordata > Aves > Charadriiformes > Laridae > Larus > Larus michahellis. The sequence goes on from NC_133910.1 coordinate 5,831,162, forward strand.
GATATGGGACCAAATGTTACTGCAGCAGTTGTCAGTGGCAGAGCTTTCTGATTTTCTGCAGGCAGGTTTCATAAGAAATAGGTCTTTCCAAAGCCTGCTGAAACCATGGGAAACATTCCTGATGACTTTGATCATCTTTCTGTGAGGCCAATGGAGAAGGATTTTCAGTGAAACTACAGATCTTCTTGTCAGGTGTTTTGTTACCTCCAAGAGGACTAGGTGCTCAGCGCTCCACATACTAAATCCTTCAGAAAATCCATCCCTTCCAGCTTCAGTTGGCTGGATGGATATCCCCCACTTCTTTGATCATAAAGTCTGTTCAGATAGCTTTCAAGAAACAGCCCGTCCATGTCCATAAGTAGTGCAATTCCTTTGCCTTCTTCACATAAGGCATCTTCTCTCTAGTGTTCCCTGCCTCTGACATTTACTTCAACCATTTTCAGAAACTGGTGCCCCTTTTGAATCCTATCCACCATTCTTATGTCCAGAAGAAGGGAAAGAAAACATGCCAAGCAGAAGGAACAGAAGGTGAAAACTGTTGAAAAATTTTTGGATCTGGCATGGCTGGAAATGAATAGAAGTTTAATTCAATCAATCAGAGAGTCAAACTGCACCTGCCCCAGTTCATCTAAAACTCTTCCGTTAAATACCTTATTCTAAGTGGAAATTAATTGAGTTTGTCGAATGGTTCCTACTGCATTAAACACACTCCAGGTCAGGAAAAGAGCAGAAATAAAGACAATAACAATTTTTTATAATTGAAAGGCTTTTAGTGGAGCTGGCTGAAGCTTTTGATTTTTCTCTCTCTAATGCCCCATCCATATAAGCCTCCTTTTGAAAGGCATCTCACTAGAGAAAGGTTTGATTTGATTGTCCTGGGGGGACTCAGAGGTACAGCCACAGTGGTCTCCTGGTCTGCTGCATTTCAGCCAGCACAGCATATTCCCTTGCTTGCCTGTCAAGTGCCATTCTCTGTCTAAGGGCAGAAGTACGCGTTTCTCCAAACAGAGCCATGCCAAATGAAAGGATAATTATCTTCCAACCCACCCTATATTGCTGCTCGTGGACCCTGTGGGAGGTCCTTCAGACCAGACGGCTCAGCTGCTTATGGGAGCGTCTCTGTCTCTTTTCAGTTTAGCAAGAACCTTCTCTTTACCTCTTTAATTAAGCCAGCTCAGCTGCCGAGTAACTGGGTCCAGTGTACTCCGCTGGGTGGACAGTATCCAGCAGCTGGGACAATACATTTTCCCATGGCACAGCTAGAGCCCTAGAAAGCCGTGTCGGTGTGACGGGATGGAATCACACACGGATCCAGAGCTGAAATGGTGTAGAGCTTTCTAGGTTGATACATGGGAAAGGAGAGAGGGGAGGGTTTGGGGAGGAGAGCTGGTAGGGTACGGAGAAAGGACTGTCTCTGGTGAGGGGACCTTGAGTTTGTGTAAGACTTCTGCTTGACATCCGTTGGAAGCGCCACCAAGGATGCCTGTGGGTATATGGGGGCAACATGAACATTGCGCGGTCTCTGAACACACAAAGTCGGTGAAAGACGATTTTCGTTACTCTCAAGCTGGAGTTCTCTGTCTTGTGCGTCCTCCCCCCGTGCTCTTGCACACTTATTTTTCCCTCTCCCTTTTCCTTTGAATACCTGAGCTGAATCTAATGAAGATGCATAAAAAATGTTTCCATTCCGTGAAATGCAATCCATCAACACACACTTCATATATATTGTGCAGAAATGAATCCATTTCAGCCGGGAAGGCTGATAAATCAATTTAAGTGGAAGATTTTTGACAGTTTAATTCAAATTAAGTCCACTTTGTTCAATTAGAGGGTAGCTGGAGGGGTGGTGGCAGGAAACAAACAGGATTGCTAGAACAAAAACTGCGTTTTTTTCTCAGTCTGAAGCCATCTGTGGACCATTTTTCTTAAAGCAGGGACAGAACGATACTAATTAACACACAATCAGTGACCAGCAAATTACTTGCTTCTAAAGCCTAATCTTTATTTTGCACAACATTCCTGCCTACCTTTGAGTAACCTACAACAGTGCTGGGAATATTTTAAGACGAATGGTGAGGAGGAGATGGAAGACCCTGCGTTCAAGGGTGGTGTTTGCAGCAACGCCCCTGAAGTTCTGCTGTGGGTGTCAAGTAACTTGGAACAAACACAGTAAAATGAACTTTGAAAAAGCCCCCTCCCCAGTGTTAGACCACACCACGCGTCTGAGAGACACATTCCTGTGGGTCAAACTCATACGCAGCTTTTGTTTGGCTCACAGGCAGAGTTGGTGCAGACAACCACCGGTGGGTGCCAATTCTTTAATTGCCCACACAGAGCCCCCCTGCATTGCCACAGACAAGCGTGCAAACACAGTTTGTTTGGATATTCAGTCTGTTCTATGGTATGTTCCTGCAAAACATCGACTTTTCTCTGTGCACACAAAAGAGACGCTTGCTGACAGTTCAGATCTATGAGTTAAAGCTGGTGAAACGTGGGCATTCAGCTAATGGGATTAAATTCAGCCAAGTTCCCTGTTCCGTTCTGTGGAAGTTGGTGAATCAATTCAGAATTCCCAGTGATCTGGGTTAAGAGAGATGTCGAATCCCAGATGTTTTAACACCTGAGAAAGACGTGTTTTAGTGATTATTGAGCAATACATTTAAAAAGTGAATGACAGACCTGGAAAGCAGCATCTGCTTTTTCACTTTCTAACATATTTTCTCAGCCAAACTGAGGTTTTCAAGTTCACAGTGCAAAATGGAACTGAATTTCATCCAAGTTTGTAGACTCACTACCGCTTTCTACGTTCGGGTTGGCAAAAACCTCCCAATACTTTTTTTTCCGACAGTTTTGCAAAACTGAGTCCTTGTCAGTGACAGATGGAAAAACAAAGACTTTTGCAATTAGAAGGATAAAGTAATTCATGGCATTTTGGTGAGTTTTTCTTCCACTTCCTTGCTCAGATATGGTGAGCAGCACAGAAAATATGCTTTTTCTTTTCCTTCTGACAGAGAGATCTCATCAAAAAATGGGTATCCTCTGTGCAGGTTAGCCGAAGTTGGGCCCAGGAAGAACATCTAGTACTGGGCAAAAACTACCAGATTGTTTTACTGAGGAACACGGATTTCACAGATGTGATGTAGCTTCACTTCCTCGCCACCGGCTGACTGGTACCTGACTAATCCAGGCCTGAAAAAAGCAAAGCTTTTAATTTAGGCTTGTATAAGAACAAGGGAAGGTATTTGTGGAGGCAAAGATTTTAGTTCAAAATAACTACAGCAGCAAGATATTTTCCCTGGACAGTGTCTGTCCTGTGAAACCCATGAGTCTAACAAACCCCCTCGGGGCCTCTGAGTGTTGGATGGCGATTTTGTAAAATCTACTTCTACCAGATGAAGCATTTTCCCCCACTATTATTTATTTTTTTCCCAAAAACTAGGCTGTTTGCAAAATAGACCCTGTTTTCACTGGAACTGTTTTTATTTTTCTGGTCTGTGTGTGTGCGGAGGGGAAAGAGGTGATCAAAGCATGGTAGTTTAAACCATTTCCCAGAAGGGAAAACAAACAAACAAACAAACAAACAAACTACTCCAGTGAATCCTTGGTAAAGAACTTCTTTGAGAAAATAAAATGTATTGTCAGATGGAAAGTTGGCTCGGTGGAGCGACAGCCGGAGGAGGTGGCTGAGAGAGCGGATGAGAGAGCAACGTGAAAAAGAACAGAGAGACTTCTAGCACATGGGGAAAGTCTTTATTTCCCTGTACACGGGTCTTTCACCCCGTTTCAGCCCTACTCTGGCAGCCCGGGGTGGATGGCAAGGCGTTGAGAGGCTGCGCTACAGGTTACAAATCCATTAACAGGTCAGAGGGCTTCGTGTCTCGGCCCCTTGGAGAGGAGCCGGCTTTTACAGCTCCGGCTTCATTTCCAAACCTCTGCAGGATGGCCCCAGCTTGGATTTCCTACACCTCTTTCAAATGAATTTATGGCCCTATAAACGGTGAATCATTGTGTATAATAAAGAGCAGAACAGATTTGAGTGGTATCCAATTTAATAATTACTTGAGTAACTCAATCTTTTTCAGATATGTGGTTTCGGTGCCTGCAGACCTTGAAGACCTGCTTGGAGCATTTGACGGACAAGAGAGTGCTTTTTACGGCTCTGTTACTACACCAGTCCTTCACAGATCCTGCACACATCTTTTCTACATCTCAAAACTTCGCAAAGATTGTCTACAGGTTTGGAGTGTTTATCTGAGCCTGGAGTTGGAGAAGGATGGACAAGGAACTTGTACCTGCACTTCTCCATATTTAAGGGCCTCTCCGTAGGCCAATTGTGTCTGCCTCTGTGCTCTGATACAGGATTGATTTAAAACCTCCACTGGGCAATGTTTAAAACCAAGCAGCCTAGTTCCCAGACTTTTTAAGGTCCACAGTGTTTCTGGATGGGCACTGAAAATAGGCCCCCTCTAGCTCGTATCCCTACAGTAGATTTTAACAAGGCTGTTCTGAGCTATGGATCCGCAGCGCTGGCAGATGCAAAGCAAGATTCAGTGGTTATTTTGCCCTATCTCCAAGATGACCAACAGCCGGATCCCACTGGAGTATCCTCACTGGCCCAGCCGGGTCCTTTCACTAACTGGGGAATTTTCAACTCTGCAACAAAGCTGACATCAGGCTTGAGCAAGTGAAGGAGACAATTAGACCCTAAACATGGTCTTTTCAGGTGTCTTCCTGCCTCAGAATGAAATAGAGGATCGTGAGGACTCTCTAAATCAAATTGTTTTCATGATCCCAAGGCAGAAGAGCACTACCCAGGGCGCTGGGCGTTAGGGAACACAGCCCTCGCATTCCCTACCCCAAGGACTGTTGAGGCTGCTGAGAAGTCCCTGTAAAACCCACCCACGGTGCCTGGGAGAAGTGACAGCCCCACCACCTGCGTGACAGCACCCCTCACACCTGCACCAGCATTTGCAATGCAAATTCCAGTTTCTCATCACGGGACTGTCGAAATTTGCTCTGTCTGGAAATTCATCATGCAGGATATTAGCCTTAGGATGAGGCTGGGGACTTGGTTATGCACAGCAGTTTGCAGCCTGCCCAGGGGCATCGCCTGAGAAGGGCAATTTCCCCTTTGAAGGCTCACTTTGTTGGTGCAGAATTCACACCTGCACTGGGGTCTCTCCAGCTGAACGACAGTTATTTAAATACTCTTTTTTTTTTTTTTTCTAATAAACTGACAGAGGTTAAAAAGCGAGCCACTGAAAACAAATGGGCCACCAGTCTTTTCTGGCATCAAGTTAAACATCAGATTTCGGTGGAATAAATGCTGATTTCCAGTGGTCTAAAAGACCACAGGTCCCTGAGCTGGTTTGACACACAGATATTTCTGTGACTCAAGGAAGCAAGTACCAGCCTTCTCAAAATTCAGCCGTAGGTATCAAACCCTTTGGTTCCTAGTGCTTCCTCCTCCAGCACGAGAACGCTGCCATTGTTCCTATAACTCACGCCCTTCCTTTTTTTAAGTTGATACATTAACACTCTTTATTATATATTGCGCACTAATATTTTAGGTGAATAAATTTCAAAGAAGAGTTTTTTCTTCTGGAAAATGCTGTTTTCTATATTTATCTATGTGGTCTGTGGAGGGCCAGTGTGTGATAAATGACCGAGTGGTTCTTATCTGTGTATGGATCTTTTTGTTAGAAGAATGAAGTGCGTGATAGTAGTATCTAGTATCTGTTGTGAATACAATCAGAGAACGCTGTTTTATATCCTTGTATTAAATCTCCGATCTTTAGTAACTATAAATTTTAATAAAAATAAAATCCGAAGGGAAAGAACTGTGGCCCACTACTCGTACATGATTTGTTTAACTAAGCATCAGAAAGATTTTTTGTAGCACATAGACTTAAATTCTCTGCTAGATCTGAGCAAAGCACATGCATAACTTAAAACGTTTGAGTAATCACATTGCAGCCAGCTTTGCAAGTCATTGGAAAAAAACATGAAGTCCTTCCGCTATGAACTCCTATGAAGCCCAAGGACATTAGGAGTTGCCCACTTACGTGTGTGTAATCACACCGAATTCAAGGCAGATTTTGTGCCCATAAGGATGGGCTCAGCAAACAGATGGTGATACTAGCACCAAAGGGAACTTTGTGTTGTTTTGGGGCAGTTGAGGATGCAGCTCAAGGGCTCAGGACCGTTTTCTGTGGTGGTCTGCCCAGTGAGAAGGCATTTTGTTTAGCTTTGCATCACATGAGAAATCCATTGGTTTTCAAAGCGACACCACGTGAGTGTGCAGTATAAATCAAGGTGGGCAAGTGGGTTATCAGTACATGCACCGAGCTATTTCACCTTGTCAAAGATACATTGGACACCTGTAGGGCAATGCTTGGTGGGAGGCGGTGATGGTGGAGGTGGGGAGAGGGCTTTCCATAGGGAATATTTTTCACAGTGTAAGGACTTTTGAGAAAATTAATGTGAAACATTAAAAATGTTCCTTTTTAAAAGGGAATCCATTTTTTAGGCACAATGAGACACCTCAGGTGGTATGGCAGTGTTGAGTAATGCACATTGGAGTTATTTAACTTCATCTCATGCCTCACTATTCCCCAGGGGCACCCATTAATCAGCGTTACTAGGCAGTTTGTCATGTCCTTTTGCTTAAATAATATCCATACCAAAATACAAGTAATGCATGCACCTGGAAGTCAGCGGGAGATCTGCCTGTGTCAGGACAGAAGGATCTGTGCTGGAGGACGTAGGAAAGCTGAAGGACTCCAGGTGTCTTCCGCGGGCTTTGGATGGCACTGTAGCAGATTGTTTGAGTTAGCGCGCGTGTTACAATGGGAAAATCTACCAACCACCACCGCTGAACTAGGATCATTCTGAACAATAAAGCTATAAATAAGCTGGCAGGAAGATGTGATTCTATGGTTCTATGTGACCACAGCCTGCAGACACCACATTGCCACTGGGTGCAAGGCCCAGCCTTTCTGCCAGAGGGAGAGGGATCTCAGGTGCGTGTGAACGTGTAATTGCATTTCATGTGGGACAACAGCAATACGCTCTCCCTGCCCATACATCTGGCCAAAATGGCCATGAAGATTTTGGGCAGATGATTCGTTTTGGCTTTTCATTCTCACGGCTGAGACCTGCTGACAAGGCTGCGGGCTCACACTACAGCGCAGCGAGGAGTTCGCGAGACGGATGTGCACCTGCTCAAAGCCTGAAGAGTTGTATGATCCACCAGAAACTGAAAAAGCATCTTTGATTTTACGAATGAACTCATACACTACCAAAACTAATGCATTTCACCTGGGGGAAAAAAAAAAAAAGAAAAGGAATTGTTCGCTAGTAATGATTGCCTGCCATCACCCCTTGAAGGGAGCATCAGCGATTTCCCGTACCTGAGGATCTGTTGGGGCATCTCTCCTGTCTGTCTACACACGCCCACAGCTCGGCTACCCCAGAGATCCCAGCTTGCCAAAGCAAAGACCTGGAAGATCTTTACCCAGTTTCCTTTCTTGTTTGTCAGATTTGTCTTTAAACTGGATACCTGAAGGTTAAACCACTGCAGGCCCTCATCAAACCAGTAAATCACCTAATTCCCCACCTCCCCCGGCCAAAAGTTTTCTCTAACTTGTTAAGCAAAATACAGACAGCATGGCCTGCCGTTCCTGCAGAACTTGCTGGCCTTCCGATGTCTGAAATAACTGGCAGACCTGTCAAAAATGACCTTCTTTCAACAACATCTCTCTCTTTTTTTATTCCCCCCCCTCCAGGTAAGGGGTGGGGGAGGTTGGAAAACTGTAAAGATCAAGTCACAGCTGTATGTGGTACCTAATTAAACAAGTGTAAGAAAGCAGAGAAAGGTCAGGTTGTCAAAAATCATTGCTGTATCTTTACTGGATTGTATTTAGAGACTGATAGCAGCAAAGAAAATAACTCAATAAAGTGAATGAGACCAGAATAACAAACTGACTCCAGGGACAGGCTAGTTTAGAAACGCAAAAGGCTAAGGCTTCAAGATTTATGTGTGTATATATGTATAGATATATATATGTATCTGCATGGGTGTATATACACACACAGAGACACAAATCGAAGGGAAACAAGTCCTGGAAATGAAAGGAAAAATGTTCGCAAAGAGTAAAGTAAACAGATGACATTAACATGGGAAAGGAGATGGAACAGGAGAAGTTCAAAAAGGAAACGTGGCAGAAATTAGAGGCTGAAAATACACAGGCACAAGCAGATAAAAGGAGAAGGAACTGAGAAAGTAAATTAAGGAGTGGATAGGAAGGGGAAAAGTGTAAGAAAACAGAAAACAGACTCACAAAGAAAGAGGAGGAGGCCAACATCGTGAGGCCAGGGGAGATTTAAGGTGGGGAGTGAAAGTGCTCTAGTTACCTGCTGCGGTGTCAAGGCCTTGTAGAAGACATCACCTCTCACAGTGCCCGAGGTGCGATGGGGACACGACCGTTTCACCTGGGCTTTGAGAGCGCTGGGGAGCTTTTGGAGGCACCAGCCCATGCAAAAGAGACCTCTGGTGTTTGCACCTACTTTGCCTTTCCTGCCATCGTCCCGCTGTCCCTTCCTTATCTAACCCCCCCGGGGTGAGACACGCTGGTGGAGGCAGGATCCTGGGGGATCCTGTGCTTGGGTCTCATTGACCATCTTGATATAGAATCATAGAATCATAGTACGTGGTGGGTCGGAAGGGACCTTTAAAGGTCACCTAGTCCAACCCCGTGGCCTTTTGGCTGCCTGTCGGGAAGGTGGGTCCCTGCCACTGTTTTGGCGCTGTTCAGGGAGGGGAACGTGAGGAAGGGAAAAGGGAAAAAGGAAAGAAAATTGTCTCCTTGTGGAGAAGGAAAACAAAGCAAACCAAATCCCTCACCTCACTGTATTACTTGGTGATATGGTTTAATAGCAGTCTAAACAAGACAACAAAATCAGAAACGTTTTGAATGCTGTTATTAAAACGCGTCTCTTCATTTGTTCTGCCAGGGCTGGGCTCCAACCATGTGCTCCTGCTAGTTATGTCTGCCTTCCTATGACACCATTTAAATTTTTTATAAAGCCTGCTATGATAGCATCTGTAGGCTGGAAGAAGCTGTATAGGGAGTGAAGGGGAGGAGAAGAAGATTTTTCTCCTTTTGACAGGTAAGGTTTTTTCCTCTTGTATTCCCCCCATAAGCAACCTGGAAAAAGACACACATGGTGCCTTGCATTTAACAAATTGACAATGCATTTAAATAGTGTACCACTGCAAGTATAATTGCAATTTGTTGTAATTTCTCCTCCAAATTCCACCCTGACACAGTTGATTTATTTTGCAAATCAGTGCATCTGGAGCATGTGCCGTGTCACATTACGGGCCTTTGATACAGAACCTTTGTTTTATAACAGGGAAAATAATTAGCTTTCGGACAAGCTTGAGCTGTGATGTCAGAAGCTATCCATGGCTGCTGAAAGAAGTTATTAGTGCTGATCTAATGAAGGCTCCCTGGCAAAGCTCTGCCTCTTTACTAATTTGTCTCTCTGGGATTTTAGCAAAATTAAAAAAAAATGAGGTAAGTATAAAAAAAATACATGCATTTATATATTAAAAAGATCTGTATTTGTACAGCGTAACCCTCAGTAACATTGCTGCTGAGAACTACAGACGGCTGAGAAATAAAACAAAAGGTATTACTTGGTTCCAGTACAAACAACACTTTCCTCCGAGCAGAGAAGCGTTTGGGCATTTTTTTTTTAATTAACTTTTTTTCTCTCCCTCCTCCTGCCCCGCTCCTTGAAATTCACAGCGCTTATTGGCAAGTCTGGAAATTATCAATTATTAGCGGTGTCAGCTTTCCTCCAAACGTCGTCAGCAGAGCCCTCCTTCAGTGTCACATACGCTGGGGGGACAGATCCCTTCCCTGCTGTCCCTGGCTGACGCCAGGAGTAATTTCACCCAATCGAAGCCGTTTCACCCTTACGAAGTGAGAGTATGTCCGGGGAGAATCAGACCCTGTCGCCTCCACTGAAACGCCAAGTCCCTAAAGCGATTGTACCGCGCGATGGTAAATATTATGGGAAGATATGGAGTGGGATGAATTAAAAGCGCCTGGCTGGATCTACGGAGGGTTTGATTTCACCCAGGAGGAATGAACGAACGCGGATCACTCTGAGTCTTGAATGTCCGAGGCATAATCTAATTTCTCAATGTAGTCAACCAGTAGAAATTTGCAAAATATGGACTCTATTGGGAATCTGGCTGAGCTGTGTCTGATTAGCATGTGCAACTGTTCAGTGGCAGGTTTTTGTGAGCATTTAGTCTCTGCTTTAAACAGAATCATCACCAGCTGGTTATTTTTTACTGTTATTAGGTTAGAAAATAGCACTGAGGTATACAACAGTAATCACGAAGCTGTGATGCCAGGGAAAAAATAATCACGTTAAATTGACCTTCATGAATAAAGAGTGAGGTTCCATTTCGCCTCATTTCTGTTCATTTTAAAACCAGCATTAGCTTTTCTGGCACATAATTTTTCATTGTTTGCTGAGCATGCCTCGATTAGAATGATTCACTGTCTTTAATATTAGTGATTATGGTCCATTTCAATTACACAATGTGTTATAGTTTGTTGTATTACTCTCCTGCCATCTCTCTGTTCTGACTTCCTTTGGGGGAAGCAAAAAGAGAGAAAGAATTAGACGCTGAAAGCAGGAGCTGGGGAAATGACCCCCCCTTTCCTGAAACGGAATCCCAGCGGAAAACCGGCAACGTCTGCTGCCTGTGTTTAACATTCAAATAAAGAGTTTCAAACCCAGATTAAGTTGCATTTTCCAACCCACCACTTGAAATTCTGCCTGTTGGTCACCTATCTGTCTGCTCTGTGTATTTAAACAGAAAAAGGAAGCAAGTCAATGAATCCAGTGTTCCCTGAGCGTACAGTTCGGATTAAGGTAGGATTTAGGAGGTTTATACAAATGATAGATTAAGGGTTGTTCCTTTATGTTCTGGATGTTGGTTGGACTTTGGAGCAGATCTCACCCCCTCACGGAAGGTGTGTGCCTGGCTATTGGATCAGTGATGGGGCTAAAAAGCCAACAGGAAAGGGGTCATACAAGGATGCAGGACCAATTGACTTTCTGTGGTGCCCTATTCCGTTGAGGGGAGAGGACACCCCTCCTTCTCCACTCCATCAGGGAATCATGGGTGACCCGTGGGCTGCTCCAACTCACCTCTGTCTGCCTGATCCTGCTGGAGATATTCAGAGTGTTCCCTGAGCTTTTGCAAAAATGGAGCTGGGAAGAAAATAGGATACAGTTTAGGCTTTCAAAACTGCTGTTAGCTTGAGTTTCACCATTGACCTTAGAATCATAGAATCATAGGGTTGGAAGGGACCTCTGGAGATCATCTAGTCCAACCCCCCTGCCAGAGCAGGGTCGCCCAGAGCAGGTGGCACAGGAACACATCCAGGCGGGTTTCCGAGCTTCCGGAAATATGGAGTGACTTGTGAATACAGGATTTGGCAGGGTCACCATTCATGTGTTTTCACAGAGAGAGATGGAGAAATAAGGAGAACCAGATGCTGGAGGAGCTGCGGGAGCTCGGAAGAGAAAGGTGGATAATCGACCTGTGTTGTTAGGTGTTTCTCCAGGCTCTAGGAGTCACAGATCACCTAAACGCTGAAGCATGAGGTACTGCTGTAGATCAAATTCACAACCTTTTTCATGAAAAGATGTAATTATCCCTCTACTATTTCACCATTCTTTACCAATAGAAGTACTTCCAGTCAAAGCCAGAACTGGGCCCTCCATGAGATTAAATCAATGAGGCTCCACTGAAACCAGTAACTACAAATAAAGGTTCAGACTTTGCTTTCTCTTTTCAGGGTGGAATCTCTTGCATTTAAAACATCGTTACAGAGCACTTGTTACTCATTCAAGCATGAGAATTTGAGTGACAGGGGAAAGCATGCCCTCTTCATATAACATCCTTCTTTTCACCTTTTGATTTGGTTACACTTTCTCACTTGCCAAGGAAATTGCATGTGTGTGGAGGAAAGGAGGAAGGGATTTGACACATTTAATGGACGTTTATAAGGGCTGCAAAGCATTTATTATAGTAGTAAACGAATTAACTAATTATAGGTGACCGTTAAATTGTGGCTGCACTCAGAGAAGAAACCCTGCGAAATTAGTTCAGTTTTATTCCACTGATCTGCTCTCTTGACCAAACCGTGTTCCCAACCCTGATGATGTAAATCCAGAGTGATTACTCTGACTTGGTGAAGTTAGTCTCCTTGCTCCTTGGGGTAACCAAGAGCCCAGTCTGGCTACTTCCATGTCTTCAGATCCCAAATGCTTACTTCCCCAATGAAAACAAGTGATTGTTCTCTTAATACCACGCAGCTCGTGAAGTTGTGGGCAAAGAGCTGGAGATAGCCTGTCTTTTTAATCAACAGTAAAGTTATCAATTAGGTTCTAGCTGTAAAAGCTTAATTACTGAGGATGATGAAAGAGGCAGGGGAGACCCAGTTCAATGAGCACATTCCAGATGGAGAAAATAGCACTGGGCCTAAGGGGAAAAACAATGATGCTTTTAGCTTGGAAATTGTGTCCAAAGACTCAACGTGAAGAGCTCATGACATCAGGTGTCTTTGGTGTCTTTCCTTAGTTATCAGAGTTCTTTACTACAAGTGGTTATGCCTCGTCCATCCATGGAGCTCTACAACTGCTACAGGTTAGAAAGAGAAAGGAAACTGATGAATCTTGGGTTTTTAGGAAGGTTTGAATCTGGAACTATTACAGCAAATACAGTGAGTTTCTCTAGTGCTGAAGCCAAAGAAAGAAGTCCATGTACTGACAGCCGCAGTAAGTCTACTCACCTGTGGTACAGAGGGGCTGTAGGAGGAAACATGGACTCCTCCTTCACTCTCGCGGGTTGTAGATGACATAAAAAGCTATTGCTGAATAAGAATAACATGGTACGGCGGCTGGAAACAAAGTAGGGGGTTTGGCATGGAGGGGAGACATCCTTTGGCAGAACGACTTTTCCTTTGGAGCTTTGCTCATGTTTGCAATAAGCCTGGCAGAGCCTTGCTCATGCAGGGAGTCTCCAGGTGCAATCCTCACAATAGAAGTGTCTGGGCTCAGCTATACCACTCTTTCTCCACTGAATACAAACTGAAATGAGGTGATAAAAATCATTATAGAAGCACATTCTAAAAAAAAAAAAATCCTAAAAACCCCACCAACTCTAAAGAACGACATGGCCAAAATGCAAACAGGAAGAACGTGCTTTTATCTGAGGCAAAGAATATGTGAGCAGCAGGCAGAAATGAAAAGAGACAGAGAAATTACGAGTGGGAATTAATAAATGTTGGTTTCAATGAGTTCTTCAGTTCGATAGCAGAAAAGACAAACCTACAGTTCAGACTAGAAACATCTTGCTGCGTCCCTGTCTACGGCCAAATCCCCGTAAAGCGTATGAAGTCGTTTCAGTGGGAATGAGGCAGGCGCTATTGATGCATAGCGTTGTGTTTGATTAGGAAAAGGGCCTCTGATGTCAGCAGAGCCCATACTTGGTAGAGGGTTGTGTGTCTGCCACAACGCTATGAAGTCATTTCCTTGGAGCAGGACTGTCTATTCAGAAACAAAAATAAAGAAGGGATCAGTTAGGGGAGGGAAATGCCCACCATCTCTGATTGAAATCTATTTTCGTCTTGTGAAAAATATCTTAATTTTCACTTATATTCCATGCCTGTAGCTAAAGGCCATTAAAACTAATAAAACTAAATCATTTGTGACAGATCTTAGAAAACAGTTTCTGCAATGCACCACACTCTCAAACGCTCATTAGAAATAGTGGTTTTCTTTTCGGAAGAATGCTTGCTGAATGCTTAAAACGTGTTGCCTCCAACTTTTGACAACTAGCACAGGCTATGAGAAGCTTTGAAGCAAATGTTTGACATAAAAAAGATGGTCTGATGCTATATCAAATAAGATTGGGGAGGAAGCATCAAAGCAGAAAGCATTAGGATGAAATGCAGTTGGAGGAAAGAAAATCAACACGCTCATTCCTGATTTTACATTTTCTGGCATCAGTATAAACAACTGATTTGCATTTGCTGAGGACACTAGATTCAATTCTTAACAAATTAGCATTAAACAGAGCCTCCTCCCCCAAATCCTTTCTGACAGCGTAGGGCAAGGCCAGAAAAAAATTGTTGCTTACGCAGTGATGGTTCCCAGGAAGAAAAGTGAGTGTCTCTGATAATGGGCGACACCTGTTTTCCCCCTCCAGCCTCCATCTTGAGCGAAAACCAAGGATGTCCCCTTATAACGCAGTCTCACGGTCCATTCTGAACAAAATCCCTGCTGGAAACCAGCGTGGATTGAAAAAAAAACCCCACCACACTGTAAAATAACAAGTATGTCAAGCATCTTGGCTTAACTCCTTAGAGGGTCAGTGAAATAAATGTTTCATTTGTTCTACATGGTATTTTTCTTAAATACACTTTGAAGTATCTTGTACATTGATCTAACTAGAGCACTGTGATCTTAACCTCTAGAACAGAGGTGAGCCACTGTCAATAAGAACTGGATTACCTGAAATACCCCTGAATCACGTGAGCGAGGTTTCACCTAGTGGTTCTGCTAAAGGGACAATCAAAGAGTTGGAAGAAAAGCCATGAAAACCTGGTTCTGTCCAAGCATTTCTTCAGACGGGAAAGTGTAAGTGCAGGATTCACAGCTGTGATGTTCAGGCAGGTGTTCCCTGGAGAGGTGCTCCTCAGCCACTCGTTTCTGGCTCTAATTTGCTCAGACACCGCAACACTTGGATGTGGCTCAGGAGAAGAGCTCCAGATGGTCTTTTGTTTAGCCATTGTACTAATGTTTTAAAGGAAGATTTAGAGTTGGTTCCTAAATTTGGGATCAGGAGAAATGGGCAGTAAGGTCATAAATGAAAAAGTTGTAAGAACATACAATAACAGTCTTGTATAAATGCAAGGAAGAGGCTTCTATATACTACGCCAGTCAGACACTAGGTACGCAGCCCTGTGCAGTTGCGATACGAAGGCATTTACCTTCCATTTTAAGTACTAGTTATTCCACTTCAGCTATAGTCTGCTAGAGAGGCAACTTAGAAGTCCTGCATCTTATGTTTCCCATCCATATTTTATTCCTTCTCTCTCCCCTTTGGCCTGCAGTCTCTCTCCATCGCTCGATCAGTTTTCATGGTCATTCAAGTCGTAGGGGTGATTTGTTCAGGTAAAATGGAAAATTGAAATGGAACGGGTGCTGGATACAACATCATCCGCTTTTTCTATTTTGTCAAAGTGCCGTGGCTGTTCATTTTTTCATGGTCATGAGTTGAAATAAATTAAACTTCCCAGAGGCGAAACTTCTCTAAGATCAAATTGGAATATATTGATTAGGCTCTTTGAGGGCTGATGGATTGGACTCTTATGCTTTATAAACACATTTACCAACACGCTCTCAGAAACAGTTGCTTAGCACTGGGCAAACTGATCGTGTTTATTTAAAACTGTGACAGTGGCGTACACCTGTAGCCCTCATTCTGGCCAATAAAGTCTCACTTCCTGATTGATGGAGACAAGTTGAGCTGTCTGGCTGCCTGAGTCCTAGGACTGGTCCCAAAGGTGGCTAGGCTGATGGAGTCCAGCCTAATGCATCAATGTCGGTAAAACAACTTAGCATGTCATTGGGAAGATCTGATCAGCAAGCACCCAGGAGGAAGGATGAAAGCAGTAAACTGGAAGAATTTTTGAGTGCTTCTGATGGCAAAGGGGACAGGGAGTCCCAGAGCAAGGGAGTTTTGAAAGAGCATGTATACTAATAGCTTTAGATGCATGACACTAGAGATGAATGAATGCAGTTACTGGCCAAAAATGTCCAGATACAAGAGTCCCAGAAAGCAAAGCTTGGATGTAACTCACTCATATGAATAGCTGGGAGTAGAATCATGGGTTTCACACGATTAGAGAGAAACGCAGAACTGAGAGTTACGTCCCATCAGCCGGGTCCAAGTCATGAGCAATGCATGACCCAGAACAACCCCAGCCTGCCTTTCATTTTCCAGTCTCAATCTGCAGCTCTCATTTAGGAATTGTCTTCGGAATAAGAAATCTAAGGGAAACATAAGGAGAGGTTGGCAGTGAAGGACAAAGATATGGAGGTAAGAACTGTGAACTGGAACTTCACCAGATGGAGATGAGGATTTAGACACTGGATTTGTGGAGACCGTGTCAGCAAGTGTCAGCAAGTCTAATAGTCCAAGGAGAAAAATTAGGTTTCTAGTTTCTTCTGAGAAAAAAAAAAGCAGACTTTTTAACATAAAAATATGGTCTACTGCTGTACTAAAAAGAAGCAGTAAGAAGAATCAAAGCAGAAACCTTTAAATGAAAGAAGGCATCTTGCTCCCATCACTCTCTAAAGGTATCTGTAGCGTTTCCAATCTCAGTTGCTAGTCGGAATCGGGAAGTGTGGGTGGCACTTGAGCACTTTTCTTCCAGTCTCTCATTGAATCTGCGCGGATTAGACCATGTGGGATGCCAACCTGCTCAGGCATGTCTCGGTGACATCTCACAGGCTGTTTTATGCCATAGCCCAGCGCAGCGTGGGAGAGAGCGTTAAGGGAACATAAGTCAAAGAGCAGAATTTTGCCTTCAGGTTCCTGCCGACAAGCAACTTGACAAGGTGTGTGCTTTCCAACAGGGAATAGGCAACCGCTCCAGGGAGATAGTGACGTATGTAATTTCCCCCCGTTCATTCTTGCGTAACAACCAGGGTTTGTGGTCTGCTTTGGTGCACTTCGGCTGCCAGCCAGTGTACAGATATACTGTGTAAGTGTCCACGGAGCTATTCTCTGGATTATCAAGGCACAAGAAGTCAATGTGGAAGAGTTGCAGCAGGTCAGCATCTTCCACACAGTCTAACAAAGTGTTCTTTACTGCATTTCAGTCTGAAGTGCTTCATTTTAGTCTATCTTAAAATGACTCAAAGCCATACATTTTTCACCAACTGCCTTTATAGACTGTCTCCCTAAATCATACATTTTGTTCTTTAAAGTTTGCACCATCTTCCTTTGAGACGATCCCCCAGGCTAATAGCTCCGGAGACAACTTCTTAGCCTAACAGACTTTGCTCTTTTATTCCCGTTAGTTGGCCTAAATTTTCCCTTCGCTTAATTCAACCCAATTATTTCCAGTGATACCCACTGGAGCACCCTTAACATTTTCTTTTTCCTTTATGGTGTTTAGCTCTTCAAAGGCTTGCAGACATTTGTCCTAATGGAGAGCGGATAGAGAGTTATCTGACATGTCGGGGAGGAGAGGTTGCTCTGTTCCGATTCCATTACAGCAGGAAACACGCTGGATATCAAAGAGAAATTTATGTAATGTATTCCTGCATTGTTCACAATACAGCATCATGTTTTATGCAAGCAAAAGGAGCGTGAGGAGAGAGTGGAAGAAAACTCCGTTTAACTGGCAGTGAAAATGACAATAAAAAAACAAATGGGGAAACTGGCAGGAGATAAACCTCAGCTTTTATGGGCAGATTCCTCAGTTGCTATCATGAGTGGAAAGCCATTGAGCACATCTGAGGGTGGCAAGGAGGAAGAGAGTGATGCCAGGTAGGAGCAAAGGCTCTGGGCTGGTTTTGCTCATCACGCACACGCCAGAGCTGTGCAGGGATCTGGCCCCGAGCTGCACGTCTCGGGGGGCCAGAGAGGATCCCCTGCACCACAGAGCTGCTCTCAAACACAGCCCCATCCATGCGTGGTTCTCAGTAATAACCTGGGCAGGGTTCAGACAAGGCCACACGAGATGAAGAAGTACATAAAAATGCTGGGCCAGGTGTGGCATTTATTTGTGGCGCTTTGGTCCTGGCATTTCTGGTCACAGGCATAAACTGAAAACAGAAGAATGCCTGTACAAATGGGAACTGCACACTCTCTAGCCCCCGAGCTGTACTTGTCACCTCCCAACCTCTCTCCTCTTACCCTGCCTCAAAATAATGCGGTCATCAGAAAGAGAAAATTCAGGTATTTCCTTCTGAAGGTTAGGTTCATTTGCAGCATGCCCAAATAGCCTTCTCCATGTCTGAATGAAGACAGAAGTGTTTATTCTGCGGGAAAGTGATACAGTTTTGGGGGAGCCTAGGGTTTTGATTGCATCATTGATTTTCAAGCAAACTCTGATCAGCAGTGACAAAGTAATAGGATGAAGCAACAGATACAAAGAGATCGAGCACAGTAGGACAAAAGAGGAGATAGTCACGGCCATAGGGAGACACTTGATTTGCTCTTTTGGGTCAACAGAACACCTCTGTTCATCACGTTCTCAGTCCACGGGGACAATTAGATGTTAGTACCCTGTGTTAAAAGGCTGTTAATCTGATGGCCTAAATACTAATATTCACTTAAATCAAACCATGTGAAGTTTTTGCTTTGATGCAGGAGTTTAAAGAACTAAGAAAAACTTCACAGGGTGAGAAGGTGACTCAGTTTAGGGAACCTGCCATGAAATCTAATTCCTTTTATTATTTTTTTGTTGCTGAAAGAAATACACACACATACATATATATAAATAAGTGAACAGACTTTCAGAGACAAAAGAACATTTCCATTTTGCAGCACTGATCACAATGTAAAAAGGCTCCATTGCCATGGAAACGGCCCTAAGCCTCATCATATCTAATGGTGATTTTCCAAAGAAGTCCTTGAAACATCTTTTGTTTCTTGCTTTGAAGTCAAAAGAAATGGTTGAGTGCCAAGAAGAGGGCTATCAGCTCCAGATCTCCAATCACAGGCCTGGACTCAGCTCTGCAGGCAACTCGCCCGCTCCGTACGCTGCGGAAGGCTTACTTAATTGCCACACGCAAGTTACCAGGGGGAGGAAAGCAAGAGGAAAACAGGAAAAAATATATGCATATATATATAACACGCGGGTGGCTTGTGGAGGAAAAAAATTCTCAACAAGTGGCAAACACTAGATTTCCATTCCCCAGGCAGGATCCTCTGCGGAGGGCTGTTACATTAATACACAAAGCATCTGAGAAGTGAGCGGGTACTGGCTTTCCATGCTGAGCCCACTTTTCCCTCATGGCAGGGACGCTTACACTGCCGTGGCAGCAGCTTTGGTGTGCCTGATTTAGGAATTAATGACCTAATTAGGAGCGCTGGAGAGGGGGAAAGGGAGGAGGGAAGGAAAAGGAGACAACCACAGAGTACGTTGAAGAGCTTTGCCACTGCTAATGGAGTTTCTCACTGTTTGCAGAGGGACTCACTAAGGGATTTGAGCGAATGGTTCGCAGCCCGTTTTATAAGCTGATGGGGGTTGCAACTGCACCGTCAGGGAAAACAAGCAGCTTGCAAGGGAAGGAGGAAATGCTTTTAGAAATGTCTCCATCTCCCCTCTCTACGGCCATTTACTGACCCAACCCTCCGTCATGTCCCAGATGCCTTGTTGTCATAGAAGACAATGCCAGAATGGGGGAAAAAGAGCCATGACCAGTGGGACAATAAGGGCAGGAGATGGTGGCCTGGGCTTTTCAACACTGGTGGCCTGAGGCAAGGGCTCTTGGACTGGAAAAAGTGAAAGTAAGAGGCAAGAGGCTGAAAGGTAGCAGCGGTCCCAGACATATTGCTTGCTCGGGAGGACGAAGATAAAAAGGGAGCAATATGCATAGGCAGGAATGACTATCAGCCTCAGCTCACACCCATGCCACAGTCTGGACTCTGCCACCTACCCTCACCAGGTAGGATCACAGGAGAGGAGGCAGAATAGTGTGATATGGCCACATTAAGCCTATCAAATCCAGTGCTGTCATTAATGTGATGGGGTATTTCCAGGTGCTGCATGTACAGAAATAACTGGAATTGTTGGAAACGGAAACAGCTCAGCTGCACTGAAAATTCAACCCCATGAGCCCAACTTTACATGGCTCTACAGAAATGACAGACTATTATAAAAAAGTGATCTAGACTCTATTTTCACTTTGTATGAAAAGCAACTTCTCAGAAAGGCTGTGGGATTGAAAGCTCTGGGGCCCAAAAGAGCTGGAGGAGCCTCTGCAAACGGTGGCTAGGACTAGCGTATCTCAGTCTTGAGCTCTGGTTATTCAGTGGGGACTAAGCAAAGAATGTGCCTTCTGTGCCTCTGTCAATTCTTCTCTGCTGAAGCAGAATTTGCCATCGAAGGAGCTGGCTGAGAAGTGGGAGCCCTTTCCAGCCAAAATGGGTGCGAGACTATCATCAACTCCCTTCGTCAAGACCATCAACCCATGCTTTGTCTTCAGCTGGCTTTGAACCATTGACCTGGAGGTGAAAGACTTTTTCTCAGAGGGTTCCATTGCCAACCCCCTGAGACCTTCAGGCATCCCTCCCATCTCCTAAGGCCGTGTGCTTTGCCCTTTTTCATTGCTAAAGTACCTATCTGTGCCCTTTCTCACCTGTTCCCTTATCCTGGTTTATTTCCTTGTGGAAATTAATTTTCCTTTAGACGTTGAAGTGCAAAGGATCCTGACCTGAGACAATTGTCACTAATAACTTCTTCTAAACCAGCTCTCAGTAAAGTGAGCCTGTTTTTTTCTGTTTTTTTCTTTCTTCTCCCTTTTAAAAAGAATTGTTAGGGAAGGGTACTGTCTACAACCACTTGAAGAACAGTAAGATCAGCCCTTATAGATACATTAGTGTATATTTCAGTCATGCATATATCGATAGAATGTATGTATGTGTATTTTGCTTTTTTTAACAAGTTTTAACATCCTCAAATCCAAATATTCAATGTCCCTTTGTTGCTTAGAAAAGTGCAAAAGAACTTCATCCATTAAATAAATCCCGGTTGCTGATTCTTGGCTCAGATTCATGAAAGCTTTGTCACCCAAGAAACGAGGACTTCAAATCTCAGAGCCACCACTTTAGTAGCAACTTTACAGGGAACAAATAATAGTAATGGTAATACAGAAATAAAAGATGGCAAGGTGCAAAGCAGCAGGGATCCTACAGACAGTTCCAAGGATGCTTTCCTTTCAAGAAATGAACAGATGCCAGATGCACCCATATGAAAGTGTATGCAGATACCACCGTTTTTCATTACCTGAACACAAACATTCTTCACCTGTGACTTGCGATGCAGGGAGCAGGCTTTTGCGTTGCTTCCATCCTTGAGATACAATCTCCCATGTTCTGCTCTGAAGTCTTTAACCGCTTGGCAGGCAGTCCCAGCCCTTTCACTTCACAGGGAGAACAGACCGTTTGCCAAGAAAAGGATTCAGAACTGGATAAACATTAAACAAATACTTCAGGGAGCTTTATTTTGTTTGTGATACATCTTTAGATTTTGCATTTGAACTCTTTGTGGAGGATTAAACTTTTGATGTGCTTGCCCCTTCTTTTCTGCCTCCCTCCTCCTCCTCCCCAGTATCTCAGGTAACAGTTGTGAGCCAGGAAGACTGGGTCAGCTTGAGGGGGAAGTTGCAGGAGGTTTCAACCCTCAAGGACTTCTCTTGGGGCAGAAGGTTAGTCCCCGAGGGTTGCTGAGTGACCTTCATTCCCAGCAGGATGGAAGTACTACCCCTAGTCCTCAACCAACAGCTCAGACCTGCTATTTCGCCTTGTCAGAGGCAAGGATTGAAGGGTTAGAAGAAAGCTGAGCCCTGCATTGACCCATGGGCAGCCTCACTCTTTTTCCAGACACTCCCATGTGCAAATTGCACGCTCTCAAAGCTGCAAAGTGCCCTAAAGAAAGCAGATTGCTCTGTCTGCTCTGTGATTGCTCCTAGCCTGACCTCGCTCCCCATCTCTAAGGCTGTGTGCGCTGCGTCCCTCGCTCAGGTCCATGCCTACTACATTTCTTGCTCATCCATCCAACCCTGCCTGCTCCTCAGCCTTTGTGACACACACCGGTGGTGTGGGCTGAATCACTGCATGAAGTAGTTCAGGAAATGAGCCATTGGTCAGTGAGACATAGCACAAGATCTTCCATCATGTACTTTTCATTCGTACTCTTGCCCTACAATGACAGTGGAAGAGAAGGGCAAACTTCCTTAAACAGCCTGGGTAGGTGCCCACACAAGGACAACTGCAGTGGAGTGCTGAGAACATTGCTGCATAGCATGGGATGGCGAGAAGGAAAAACTAAACCCATTCCTGCCTTAAGCTGGACGAGGCAGCACAGTTCAGCAGCGAAAGGAGGCACAGATAGGTACAGCACTTAGCCAATACAGAAATGATCCTTTCAGTTAGGGGAAGAAAAATCATGACCAGCTTTCCATAACAGGTATAAAACAGAGAGAAAATAACAACAGCAGTGGCGTTGTGGGATAGAAGCAGATTCAGGGGTGAGGAGTATTCCTTCAGGCATTAAGATTAAGTAATCATCTATTTCCTAATTTGTCTATTTCTCTGTTTCTTTGTCTCAGCATCGAATTCCAACCAGTCGGGTGGAAGGGTAGAGTAAACAAACATACGCTCCCAGCAGGTGTGTGAGAAAGCAGCAGCTGGATAAAGGAGGGATAGGAAGACATTTGGTTGTTGAGGGACAGGAGCAATTGCCACGCTTGTTAGACATCAGAGATTCCACGCTGGCTCCCATACCCGAGATGCAAGTCCTCAGGAAGACCAGCTTTTCAAACACTTATTATTCAAGGTCCCAAGCTTTTCCTGGCTTCTAAGGCAGGGTCTGATTTTCCGACATGGAGGTGGTTTCCCTTGGTTGTGGAGGATATTTGTGGGCCTCTTACCAATTGTGTCCTAAAGAGCACAGTGGGGCTGTTTGTTATTCGCAAAAAAATTTCATTTGCAAAAAGCCCAGGCAGCAGTAGGGGGAAGAAGGACATGAATAGACAGTGTGAGAAAGCAGGAAAACAGAAGCACGAAAGCGTTTTCAGCTGGTGGGATTTTTTGTGGATGTTCCGTTCTCTCTCACCTTGGTGCCTCGTTTCACCTGCTTGCTGCCACAGGCGATTGGACGGTGTGGTTGTGCTCCGCAGGAAACGATGAACAAGAAATTACAATAGCAAAGTACGTCAGCAGCTTCCAGGCTCTGATCAGCTGTAGGATCTTTGGCAGCTGCTAACACTCCCATCTACACAGGGGGAAGGAGATGCTGTACAGAATGTGCTCATCTTACTGCCCTTGACCAGTGAAAGGGTTAGAAACCAGTAATAGGTACGCTTGTTTATCTTGGGATGTGCCCTACCTGGTTGAAATTTTAAAGCTCCCTATGTTCTTTGGCTGGGTGTGAAGCAGGAGGATGGTGCGGGCAGCGTGTGTGCCGCTCTAAGGGATCTAAGCAAGAAGGGAATTGCGGCACCTGGAGCCCAGCTGAGTGCATGTGATGGGTCTCACACACCTGGTCCTGGAGTTCAGTTACTCTTGAAGACAGCAGCATCCTGACATTCACACCCCTGCATCACCCTTCTGCAGGCAAAGCTCTGACACCAACAAAGCACCAGGACACCCAGTTCTGAGCGAGGGTGAATCAGTGTAGCTCCAGGGCATGATTAGGTCCTGTCTATTTACATCTACCACACACCTGGTTGCTCCATCTCCAGGTATTTTTCTGTTCTGAGAAATGGGAGATGAATAAGCTAGGATCTATCTCAGCCCTTCGTCTTCTCCCTTGTCATTACGGTGATAAATATTTCCTGCACCAGCCGTCTTAAGCTTCACAGATGATGGAGCAATGCTACCCCCCTCCATGGGAGGCCAGCCTGTTGTTCAATCATTTTCTCTTTCCCTCCCTTCACTGTGGTGGCTAACTGAAGCGTATCCCTTCCACCTCTGCTTTGATTTCCTGCCACAATTCACCTCCTCTTGATAATCGTTATTAGCAAGGGATGGGTCACTTTGGAGACGATGGATTTCTGGTATGTGAGAAGCCAGTCTTACGAGATCAGGCTGCTTCTGAGATTTCTAACTGGCTTCTTTTCCACTATCTTGGTCTTTCCTAAAGTGTGTTGTCTTCCAGGCAAGAAACACATCATGATTCCAAGAGATAACTCTGTACCGTTGGGCAGCAGAGCATCTCTGGCTGCAGTTCAAAGTGGGTCACCAAAAACGTTCAGACCTTTAGCATCTCCTGGCACCAGTTCCTCCCCTGGACATGCAGGATCTTTCTAGCTGCTGCTAGAGGACCACGGTAACTTGCAATTTACTTGTCTCACTTAGAAAGAAAAATGAAAATAAAATCAAAGGGAGACCAAGGAGAGCATAGGTGTTAATGCTGCTGTAAGTACACACCACCTCCCAGAGGGCTTCAGAGCCTGCCCACTCCCATGGCACCAAGGGTCTCTCTTAGATGATTGGAACCTGGGACTTAGTTTTGATTGTAGAAGAGTGTAAAGTGACAGCAGGAATACCTCTAATCACTCATTTGAGCTCTTTAAGACACCTCTGTAGAGACAGATTAGAAGAAGGACCCTTATAATGAACGGGAAGCTATATCCCACTGGGGCAAACTGACACAGTTAGTATCGTGTGGAGGATCACATTTCAGATACGTTAGTTTTGATCTCTGTAGGAAGTTTGTAAAATCAAACCCACAGGAACCATGATTCATCTGCAAAGGTAAAATGAACATCTCTGTTGCCTAACATAAAATCTGAACTAACTCCCATTGGGAATCTTTCTGTTGCTTTTGATGGGGTTCAGAGCAAGCTGCCATTTAACATTGTATTAGTTCAGAAATGGTGCTCTTTGGGCCCAATCCTGCTCCTCTTCCTCAGACAAGTCTCCCATTCAGGTTTTTGGGCCTTTTTGCCATAATTTCCAAAGGCAAAATAGGTATAAGAGAAGAACAACATCTTGACACCCTGATCTGCAAGGAGGAAAGGTACTGGATTTACAGATTTTCAGGACAGGAAAATCTGGCCCAGGAGTCACTTGGGTCAACAGAAAGATGCTGTTTATTCCAACAGGCCCTGAGTCAAATTCCAAGGATGAATTTAATCATACTTGACATAAGCTGTTTAAAACCTGGCCAGTTTAAATCCAGGCTGAGCAGCTGGACTCCTTCTACAAAAGCAGCTGCAAAGATGGGCACTTCTGGGACAATTCTTCTGCTCTGACTTGAACATATACTGTCAGGGGGGTTGACATACCTAGCCCCCTCCGCTGGTTGTAGAAAGAGCCTAACCGTTCGAGACTAAGTACCTAACTTTTAGCTTGTCTAAATCTCATCAGATCAATACCACCTAAATTGTTATATGTGGCCTCTGACAGCGCAGCAGAAAGCCCATTGACATCCAAAGAGATCTTTGACAGGAGAAGAACTAATAAATGCAGAATTCGATCCTTTATTATTTCTTTTTCTTTAGAAAGAGCATTGCTATTTCTGCTGCTCTAACCACAGCCTTGGTTTAATAAGACATGCTAATGTGTTATGACTTCTGGGAGCTCTAGAGCGAACCCATGTTGATAACAGGCTTAGCCTCAGAAATGATAAATCACAGGGGGGAGAAGAGATATGAAAATTCTTTTCAGCCCTTGCAAATGAAAAGAAGATGTGATTGTAGAATATGTTTGGGATGTATGAGTTGAGTTCCTATAATCAATCATCCTAAATAAACCATTTTACTTAGCATCTGTTTGAAGGCAGACAATCGGGCTAGGTATATGTTTTCTCCACGTAAAAATACTTACAGAATCTTATATCTGAATTTCTCTATCTTAGGTATTTTATATGAACCCTCGTTTTATAGCATGTGAGTCCCTTGCAGGCTTCAGAGAGGCTTTAGGCATGATATCCAAACCAGAAAGTAATACTAGTGACACTTTACTGATTGAGCAAACAGACTTGTTCAAAAGCAAGCGAGACATGTATGGCAGAACAACACAAATAAAACCCAGCACTCTTATATCCTAGATAGTATTCTAGCCACGGGAGCAGCTTCCCTGTACTAGCTCCCTAGATGGCTTTTCTTATCCTCATAAACTACATTGAATGTCCTACTTAGGAATGGTTTTTGAAAGGAAATTCCTCAATTTGGTAAACTTCTAATACTGTAGGGTGATTATTGGTGTTTTACTTTGAGTTAATGTCTTCCAGTAAATAATCAGCCAAGCAGAACAACCCCAACAATAACGGAATCCGATAACATTACTTCTACAGTCCCGGAATCCCCGGGTAGGAACAGGCTGCTGGAGTTTGGCTTGTCCCTGTCCCTGCGACAAGGCAGAAGCAGTCGCACTTGTACCATTTCTTATGATTCTTATGGCCCTCCTGTAACAGACACCCCGTGGCCTCCCCAGACAGCCCAGCCCACCCTCTCAATTCTTCCTATGAGAAAGAAAAAAATTCCCCTCATGAGAATGTTGTGGTTTTAGTCGCCCCGTAAGAAGATGAAGAACAGTATATCCCTTTCCTTTTTGTAGCACCCTTATCTACATGCAAGAATTACTGTCATGCTACACTCCCTTCCACTTCTGGAAGACAACCGGGCACAGTGTGCTCAGTCTTTACTTAGATAGGCTTTAGCAGGCCTCCAGCCAGTCTCATTGCTCTGTTCTGGATTATCTTCAAACTGGGACACCTTTCTCGGAGGCAGACACAGTCCTCCAGCTGAGGTCTCACCACAGCTAACTGCAGCAGAGGGTTGGTTTGTGTCTCATCAGCCATATGCTTCCTTACGTAGCGTGGTATAATGTTTGGTGTGTCATATTTGGCTTCAGATAGACGGCAGCACCCAGACCCCTGCCTGAGGAACTTCTGCTTTGCTAATTTTCCCCATGCATTTGTGCATTTGAGTATTACAGTGCTGTACCTTGCACTTCTCCCTACTGACCCGCTGTAGATCCTTCTCAGACCACATCTCCCTCATGTCAAACTCATTTGGAATTCCCATTCTCTGCAGTCCTACCAGTCTCACGTGTGTATTAAACTACTGGACTCCATTCCCTCATTCAGATCAGCGACGAAAACAGAGCAGGACAGACAACCTGGCACTACATCCACATTGTTTTCATGCTTCCTAGCTTGCTTCCGAGAATATTAAGTGAAAAAAAAAATTATCAAAAACCTTACTGACATCAGGGTATGCCGCATCTGCTGTGCGCTCTTTATCCACAAAGCCTGTTGTCCCACCATAGAGGAAAATTAGATTGACTTTCAAATGATTTCTCAATAACAAATCTATGATGGATGTTACTGATTTCCCTGTTAGCTTTCGAGTGATTTTGAATTGTTTATTTGACTGGATGTGTCCCTTGGTCACGTGACCAGGACTGCCCATACAGGGTGTGCTGGAGTTATGATGTCTGGGGGTCCACCAAGGACATTCCCAGGGCGTGGGTCAGGAGAAGCAACGTCCAGGGCTGCTTTGGCATGATGGGCAAAGCGGCTTGGGCATGTAAGCCCATCTCAAACTCGTACTTACCCTATTCAGGGTACTGTGCAGGGTACTAAGCTTGTGGTCCCAGCAATTAATGTAGGGTTTTTTTCTCCATCAATGGGTCTAGCTGCTGTCTCAGCTAATTTCAACATCTGATTGGATACACACATATAAATGATGCACAAATGATCAGAATCAGGCCCAATATGCCTGAGATGGGAAGAGCTGCCACAGTTCCTTTGTATTTTACGAAGTGCTGAGCCTGATACAACAACATTCCCCCTTCATTGCTCTGCACAATTCAGTTCCCTCTTTTTTTTTTTTTTCTTTCTCCACTTCTTGTTCATTAATGGTGCAAGCGTTTGCTTTAATACATAGAATATATATCTGAGGAACACATATCTGTGTATATTCCTCGTAATTCCTGCCATGCACAGTAATGTTGTAAAGACTCACCAGAGTCATCTTTATTTTGTACCAAGGAGTCTTTGTTCATCTACAGGTATTTGCCTGGAAAGCTCTCACAGTCATTTTGCAGAGTGCCTGTGTTTTTCCTCTGCACTTTCTCTCCCTGAGGTATCATCAGTTTCTGGCAAGCTTCGGTTTTCTTTATTTGCTTTTAAGTCCTGTGCAGAGGAGCCTGGAAGAGCCTGGAAAATCAGTCTTGCTGAAGGGCTGATGTAGGGTCACTCCAAACCGTTTGCACTTTCCGGCAGAAGTGCCCCACCATCCAAGGGCAAGTGTGAATGCAATGGCACTGCCTGGATGTGATTTTGGTTGTGCTGATGTTCACCCAAATTTTGGAGAACCTCTGTTGATTACAAGGTGCTAAATGGAGCTGGATGTCTGCACGTCTAGTTTCTTCCCCATCCAAGTTTATTCACTGTCCTAGCTGTAACTTCACAGCCTATAACTTCACAGTTCACAGCCCTACCCCAGGCTATTTTATTTGTTGTGTTTGTTCCCATTTAGCACAATCCCTACACTCAGCTACACCTCAGGAGAATGAGGACATGCGGGCAGATACTCTTATTAACAGACACCCAGGGCCTGACTCTGCCCAGTCCCGAGGCAGCCGCAGTCACCGCACCAGTGGAAAGGAGGAGTGAAAAGCTGCGATGAAGCTCCACAAGATGTTGCTGATGAGTCCAAGTTTCTCCCACCGGCAGCTTCGAAAGTGACTTTTTGCTCCCCACATTTCACCTGATACATCACCCTTTCCTAGGCCATGTCATGCTGTTGGGGACACACCACAGACCCCCCTCCCCTCGTTCCTCCAGACCGACTGCTTGACTCTGCTTACAAACGGCAAACGTCTAACTGTTATTTTGCAAATACAAGCATTTCCATGTGTCATTGACATTTTCTAGTTGCAAAGCATATGTAAAACCAGCCCTGCGAATTACACAAAACGGGCCGGAATTTGATCTTGCAAAACTTGATTAAAGGAGTTGCATGAAAGAAGAGCATGCATTGTATGCAAACAGGAAAAGTAGCTTCCCGTTCCGTCTTCGTACTGAAGAAACATTATTGTCTGACATCTCTGCAGTCTCCTCCTTTCTTTTGTGTAACAAAAAGGGCAATAGAAACATATCCTGGAATTATTTATTATTTTTCAGGGGAATCAAAGTTTTCCCAGGCTTCTAGTCCAATCAGCATTGTCTCCAAATTAGTAGCAAACAACAAGAGAATCATCAATGAAACAGAAGGGTGGTAAATTTAAAACTGTTACGATTTGCATTTATACAAAAGCATGTGGAACTGAGTACCAAAGATGTGAGCGAGCGGGATTCAGATAAGAAACGGAGTTTTGTGAGAACTGAAGAGGCTCTTCAGCAGCCAACCCTCCCCACGATCTTCAAAGAGATTCATTCAAGGGCACAAACCAGCTTCTCGCTAACAGGGAGCTGAGAGACTCCCTCCCCGGTGGTGGCTTTTTCCATAATCGTCTCTGAGGGTTTGCTACCCGACTCCCGCTGATGAGGTCCTTCCCTGGGAGTGCGAGAGACCCCGGTCTCAGTGTGGGGTCCAGAGGAAGGACAGTGCAATGCCCCGACACAAGCAGGGCTCTGCTTTGCCACGTGCGCTCCACGTGCCCTGAGAGCTTGGAATGGGGAGTTACCCCCAGTAGAAATGCAAGCTCCAGCACGGATGGATGATGCTCTGATACAGAAGTCAGATTTTCTTTGCCGGCAGACCCTGGCATCTTCCTTTTTTCCTAAGAAGTGAAGCTGACTCTTTCCCTTGCGGGATCACGGAAACCCACCCCTTTGGCGAGTCGGGGCTCACCCCTGCAGTGGGTGGCAGGGCTCGCGTCTTCGCTGCGTTCACTCTGGCTGGCGCTGCAGACAGGGAGCTGAAAAGCACCGCAGGGGGCCCAGCCACGCACTGCAAAGGCTCCAGCTGCACGCTTTATAGAGTAGAGCTACTGCGCGGAGGCAGTTCTTCCCAACAGCTTCAAATCAGGGTCAGGTTTATTTTACATCTCCTTCTCTTTCACTTCTCAGACTATGGTGGCTTTAGCAGAAAGATGTTTCTCGTTGCCCTCGCACTATGACGTGAGGCTATGGAGATGCCCCCAGGCTGTCTCTCTTCGGCAGGCGCTGTGCACCACTTTGTGCGCTGCTGGGGGAAGATGGCAATGCCAGGGATGGGCTGCTCCAGCTTATGTCAGGTGTGATAAGACAGTAGGAAAAAAAAAGTAGGAAAATGTCATAGAATCATAGAATCATCTAGGTTGGAAGGGACCTTTAAGACTATCAAGTCCAACCATCAACCTCACACTGACAAAACCACCAATAAACCACGTCCCCAGGCACCACCCGTCTACCCGTCTTTTAAATACCTCTAGGGATGGCGATTCCACCACTTCCGTGGGCAGCCATATGGGCTAGCTTCCTTCCCTTCCATTGTACAGTTTTTGTAAAGGTTCCTTGGACTCGGTTATGAGTCTGGGCACCGGTTTTAAAGGATTGCTGATCATTCATTGACACCCTCCACGGACCATATG
Organism: Larus michahellis; assembly: GCF_964199755.1. Taxonomy (NCBI): domain Eukaryota; kingdom Metazoa; phylum Chordata; class Aves; order Charadriiformes; family Laridae; genus Larus; species Larus michahellis. The sequence continues at coordinate 5,861,532 of NC_133910.1, forward strand.
AGGGGCAAAGCTTCAGTGCCTTCCCTATCTGCGATTTTTTTTCACGTTTACACTAATAACTTAATCTATCTGCTGTATTTACAAGGCATCTATCACCTCAGTATCTAAGTGCTGCTACTAAATTACCCGTCGTCCAAGGCAAGCACAGAGACAAATTGAGTACTGGATCCCCAGCAAACAGTCTTTGACACGTACTGAGCTGGTTTAGGTTTTATTTCACCAGGCACATCGCTGGCAAGTGTTAAAAGCTGTAATAAAGTGCGAGGGGAGAGGGAGCCGGGTCGCTGCTGGGCAGGTTGATGGAGTAGGAGGGAGCTGCACCCCGGCTCCCATGAGCTGGCACCCCAGTTCCTCCAGCAGCCCCAGCCCTGGCTCCCCCCAAAGCCCTCCAGCATCCTGGTTGCACATCTAATAAACCACTGCGTTCACTGGGTTTTGATGGGAAGGAACTCACTGTTTGAAGTAATTTATTTCTCAAAAAAAAAAAAAAATTAAAAAAAATGTAAGTCTCAAGGTTATATTTGTTTAGCAGTCTTGTTCTTTGAGTTATGTCACAGCAGAAAGTGGTTTTTACATGCCAATGCATGTGTGCTTACATGTGGGGCTCTCTGCTTTGCCTTGGCAGCACTAGCTAGAGCTTGCCTGGTCCTGTTTTTCCAAATACTAAGATAATAAATAGGTGGAAAATAGGAACTAATTCCAGAAAGTAATGCCAAATCCAGCTCATCGGGGCAAAAACTGTGCCTCAGAAAGAGTTTATGGAGCTTCTTCATAAGCCCTTGTCCCACAGGAGGGCGAGTGCCATCGACTCCGGCAGGGGCAAGGTTTCAGCTGAAGTGATTTTTTTGCCTTAAATAATCTTGGCTGTCAGGCGTAAGTTTTTTCAAGATGCCATTTCCAGGTGACTAAGCCCAGTCCTGGGTCTGCTTCTAAGCTTTGCTCCGAGACTCCTTACAGGCAGAGTATAATGGAAAAAATCTCTACTGGATATCAGAATAAGCACTAGTTTTGTCACAGTCTCTGGGACTAGGTAGATCCGCAGCCTATCAAAAGGATGATGAAGAAATTGATGCACACAGGAGCTGTGCATCTGCAGCCAGGCCAGATTCAATGCCCCTTCGAGGCAATGTGCCTTACTCATGTTCAGTGGCCACTTATGTAGGATTTCTGGACACTGCCTGCTGTTCAAATTATGAGAAATACAGGATTTTGGTAGCCTACTGTTTAAAGTGCGTAGGGGTTTTGTAGGGAAGGGGAATACATCATAGTTAAAGCAATAGGCCACTGCCCTGCTCAGTATACCCAGCAGAACAAAGCAGAAGGGTGGCTTGATTTTTATATCTTAAATAAATAAACCTTTCTGATCCTTCAGGCAGAGTCTACAATTCTGCAATGTATTCTTGTGAGCTGTTGTTTTACTGTAAATATCCTTTGCTATATTAAATCATACATCACTACCCAGTGTAGCTAATTTTCCATTCGCATTGACACTTGTGGGCAATATCCCCATGCCCTGATGTCCCATAAAGCACCCAAGCAGCATCCCTCAGCCATGTCTCATTTGCGTACTCCCAGATGCGCTGGATGAGCATCTTAGTGAAAGAAAGGAAAATGAAATATTTACTTTTTGTTTCAACATGCCAGTAGTGAAAAGACATTGATGTAGTGAGGATGGGACATTAAAATCAAAATTATGTTGGGAATAAAAAGCAAGGCATAAATTAGCACTGTTTGCTTCATCTATGTTTTAAGAGAGTTAGCTTTACTCCAGTGCCATATAACATGCCAAGGATATTTGGGGAAATCTGCAGCACTGTATTTCAAGAAAGCATTTGAGCCAAGATGACAGTACTAAAGGCCAAAGCAGAATTAATGAATGGCCACCAAAAAGCCTTTGCCAAGGGCTGACTGTGAAGATGCCACGTGAGAAAGTAGAGAGGAAAGGAGAAAAGCAGTTCCTGACGGTCTGTCAAGACAAAAGGATAAAGACCAGCAGGAGAGGAAATGTGATTCACGCTTCTCTTCTTCAGCTGCTCATTTTCTCTGGAACACACTATCTTACTCTTTGCCGTGTTTCCAGGGGACACATGCCACCACCCTGCAGACGTTGCACTTGGCTTGACACAAAGATGCTCAAGGCTTTGGGTGTCTTTACCCGTCCTAAATTGTAAACGGAGGGGACTATCCACATTCTTGGTTAATCGTTCAGTCCAATTGAACAAGGTTGTAGCACACAAGGCAGCAATAATGCCAGAGGAATTAATGACACTGTCTGTCTTTCAGTGAGGCTTCTTTAACCATGGTCTAAATCAGCTGCACTGAGGGCATCAGCCTTACTTAGCTCTCAGGAACATTGAGACAAAAAGGTGAAAGAAATCTCTTGTGCCATCAAATCCATTTCTCTGCCATACCAGGCAATCACATATATGACCCTGATCTGAAGCACATCAAACACCAACTTAACAGGCAGCTTGATTTCTGTCCCCTTTCCATTATTTGAAGAGTTACTCCACTTATTCTTATAATACTTCTTTTAGTGTTTGGTCCACCTGTGACATTTTATATCCAAGAACTACTGTGCTACTAGCGTTGCTTAACCTAAATAGCTTTTCACTCTCCTGTATTTTTATACCTTTCCCGTTTTACTCTGAGAATGCAATCGCATTTACTTTCTGGTTCACTGAATTCCCTCAGTCCTCAACCCCTAGGAGGAAACATAACAGACATAACTGAAAAAGTAATTTTTATTTTTTTAAAAAACATACATGTCTCCATGGGGAAGACTGAAAAGTCTCGATTTCACCATTCTCCTTTCAAGATAATGAAGGTGATGTACTGCCACGGAGGGATAAGGATGTGTGCTGGAAGTCTACAGTTCATACAAGGGCTTTGACGCCTGTTGCAGTACAGACCACACGCACATGCAGTAAAAAACCATCCACGCCCAAACCTCGAGACACAATGGCAAGAAATGGGGAAGAAGTGAAAAAAAACCCGATCCAAAATCAAATAATTCTTGAAGCATACGACGGCATGGAAACGTTCATGCTTAGTATGACAGACGGAGGAACAAGACCTGATCGAAGAGTGCTCGTTTCTACAGATGTGCTCTTTGAAGTTAAAGAGGGGCTGCCGAAGTTAATGGACCTAGTCACACACGTAAGGAGTACTGGATGAGACCATCAATTTGCTATAGGTCACTGGGACCAGACACAAATTCAGAAGGAACGAGAGAGCAAAGAAGTAGAGCTATTAGCACAAAGCCTGTCACTTTTTTCATTAAAATCAGAACTCATGCCAGAGGGCTGAAAAGTGGCCAGTGCTGTATCCATCTTTAAATAAAGGTGTGAAAGGAGATGAAGGAATTACAGGCTGGCAAGCCTTACTTCAATCGAAGAAAAGATAAGAGAAAAACCATTGAAGACAGAGTTACAATGCCCCCAGATGCTTGGGACAAACCAGCATGGAGGCTATCACGGTAAATCGTCGTGCTTCTCGATCTATTTTAATGCATTTCAAAATGTTAACAAAAATAATGGATACCTCTGAACAAGCAGAGGTGATTTATTTAGGTTTTCAAAAGATTTTTTGAGAAAAGCCCTCACAAGGAGCTATTAAGGAAAGCTTAGTGGGTTACCTTGAGGTAAGAGGTAAAAGTTCTTTCATGGATTGAAAACAAGCTATGACATAAAAATCAAAGAGCTGCAATAAAAAGTCCAATTCTCAGCATGGAAAGAGGTTAATAGTGGGAGGTGCTCCAGGGACTACTCCTAGGACAGGCATTGTTACAGATATGTATTAAGAGCCTGAGGATGGGGTGGTGTCGTGAAAAAGGGCAACATTTGTTCAAAGAACAAAATTTCCTCCCTCCCCCGTCTTCTTCTTGGGTCACTTAGGTCTGGAGAAGATGACAAGAAATTAATTTAAGACAGACCTCAGAGAAGGATGTAAGTGGGCCATATGAGGGCAAATAAAATCCTGCCGAGGCCATTGCATGCATAATGTGCTTTGGGAAGAACAATTGAAGCTATTCATATACAAATGAATCGCATCCTCTAGGGGACAAAAGAAGATGTAAGCTGCTGTGGGGAGCTCAGACGAAGATACAAGGTTCAATGCACAGTGGTCATCAAAGACCTGAATAAAATGGAAAGCTGTTTTGAGAGATATTATATTTCCTCCCTTGTTTTCTAACATCAGCTGCATGTTTTTGCCCTGGAAAACATGATCATTTGGGAACAGAAGCTTAAGGAAAGCACTGCAGAAATAGATGGGGGCAAAGAAGGTAAGGAAAAGAATGAGAATTTCTGCAGATAAGGGAGGTTCTCTTGTCATACATAGGAAAAATATCAATACCGGGGTGTCACAATCTTACACGGGTATCTTGGGGGTAGAAGTGCAAGAGGAAAAAAAGGTAAAGAAATGAGCAGTGGTTTTGTTGCTTTTTGGTTTTGTTGCTCACACACAGTCCAACTGAGAAGTCGGTTGGACTGTGTCTGAGCACCTGGAGTTCAGCAACCGAGAATAAAAGATATGCAGGTCAATCAGCTGTTCCGTTTGCTCTTTTCAGCATTAAATGGAGAAAAGGTCACTTGAGCAAATTAAGAAGAAAACCGAGTAAATAAAAGGAAACAATTTCTCTCTTTAAACAGAACTAACCTGTGCCATTTCCAGCCGCTTGTTTGCTTTGAGGCAAATAACAACAAGGGTTTCTCTGAGGAAGAAAGCATGGGTGGTAATGACAACCTTAAACCTCAGAAGGGCGCTTAAATAAAGCCGTTTCTCGTTGTGCTAGTTCTGTACCCACCGCATGGAAATGGGACAATACTCTCCTTCCAGAGGACACATCTACGTCTGAAGACTTGCAATAGCGGGGAAATTGGGGAGGAAATTGCCCAGGTGATCTGAAGAGATGAAGCACCCAGAGCTGCACTTCTGCACAAGGACAGTAGTGTCCTGTAGGTAGGCAGAGGTCTGAGACCCGTGTAACCTCACCAGTTTCTGCCTCCGATCCTAACTTCCCGTATATGCTTCAGAACAGCCCTTCAGCCTCAGATATTGTCATGAGGGATATATATTCCTGAAGGAGTACTTGTTAAGTGAGCGATTAGAATTAACTTATCGGCCAAGTGGTTTAAGGTCATCTTTCAAAGCCTATAGGAGACGCTGGCACGCCAGCTGCCCAACGCAGTTAGAAATCAGATCTCGGAGATTATTTTAAATCTTTGTTTGCTGAAAGCTTCCAAGCTGATGCTGGAGAAAGCACAAATCAATTAACCCAATTCTGATCTCACACGGACTTATACAGGTATGAGAGGAGGATTACACAGGGAAAAGAGCTATCAGAATCAGGCCAAATATATAAAATATGCATCAGTTGCCATGGCAGACTCCCTTCTGTTTACCACATGCACTGTCAGGGCATAGTATATTGATTGTAGATACTAATGCAATACGCTTGCTAAAATTGTAAACACATGAGAGGACCTATTCATTTTTTTTCTCTTTGGGGGAGGGATGCAAATCCATTTGAATTCCCATACGAACGCGGCTGATGGGATGCAGCCCTCTGCTCGTATAAATGGGTGCTGCTTCATGACTCGCATCAGAACCTGGCCCTGGGGAAAGTTACTTGACTCCTGCTGTGGCAGGGATGTGTCTGTGCAATTTTAAATGCCGTCAGTTGAATTCCAGGTGACAGCATGTTCTCTCCAGCATCAGATGCCAGAGATACTAAAAAACCTTAGCCAAAATTTGGGATCACTGCATAGGAATTACAATGAAGTGAGATACTAATCCCAAAACAGCCCCACTTTCATGAGGTTATCTCAGCCCTGGGAGAACACTGAACACAAACCAGGTTTGGGACGGACACAAAACCACATCATTGAGCATCTACATCGTGATGTAGCTTGCCAGAACATAAACACACCCCGTAGGCACAGATTAAAGCACTATTGACATCTGATTTGGCACAGGTGGAGTGGCTCCCTGTGAAAAATTCTTGACAGGGATGCCTGTGGGTGATACCGAACGCAGTACATCGCTGCCGGGCTTTGGCCATGTTGCACAGCCCTTCTCCACAGGCTTCCCTGTTCCACCACCTCCCTGTCCCCCCTCCTCCTCCAGAGTTTCAGTCTGCCATGGGAAAAGCCCTAAGAGCTCTGTTTGGCAGGATGACCCGTGCCTGACAGCTGCTATCAAAGTCAGGCATTTCTTGTATTTTCTTGTGTGTAGGGGGAAAGCACAGAATCAGCAGGGAAATGTCAGCAGCTACTTCTAACTCTGCTTATGTTAGCTGTTATCTCCCCATGATAAGCAGGTGGACCGGGGGGTTAAAAAGCCTCTCGTTCTCAAACTTAACGTCCTTGTCTCTTTCCCGCAGCACCCTCTCCTGTGAGTTTATTGCTGTCGAAGTTTGACACCGTCCTTTCTGCAAGCAGCCAAGCTGGCTCTTCCCGAGGGCAGCATCTTCCTCAAGGATAAGCACTGTGCTGTGGGCAGGGACTCCGGAGCTCTCTGAAGAAGACGGTCTGAAGGGCGTCCTTCCCCAGCAAAGGTGGTGTGCCTCAGGATGTGTTAGCTAAACTTGAAGTCTTAAATGAGGTCCCAGTGTGTTCTTTCATTAGGATTCAATATTGGATATTCTTTCCCTGCTGCTGTGATGTAACCTTTGACTCTGACAGGACGAAGTTTCGTTCGTTCCTCCATCTCCAACTTGCTGTCTTTTTTCTCCATCTCCACCTCTGCTGTAGCCCGTGCTCACTCCCTGCGCACCACCAGGCTCCAAATCACCCTTTCAGCAGGGAAAGTGTGCAAGAGAGTCAACAGGGCACTGTTATCTGCCTCTTAGACACCAACGGTGGATGAATTTCTGCACATTTGCAGCCTGGATGAGAGCGAATTCCTCTCTCTCCAACTTCTTCCACAAAAATCCCCAAGCTTTTTACACAACTATTGAAGATTGGATTCTTAGCCCCTTACTCACGATGAGTAATACTTTATTCAATGCGATTGCACACAAGTCGATGGGATTACTCATGAAAGAAATGTTACTGACTGTAAGTGTAGATATCCCAATACAATTTATTAATTTTGCTTTACAACATCTTTGTGAGGCTTAACAGATGGGAATATTGACATGAGAAGTTCATGTGATTGGCTCAAGGTCAGAAAGCGATAGGGCTGGGAACTTAGCCAAAGCCTTGATTTTCTTTTCTCTCGTTTCAGTCACGAGATCAAAAATTTAAAATAGAGAAACCAGCAGCACCAGCGACTCCGTAACTCTTCAGTTGGGAAAAAGGAGCTGTCAGCTTGATGGAACGTGGCAGTGCAGGGAACCTACCTGAGGATGTGGAGGAAGTGGGGAAAAGATAAACATATTGAGGAGTTGGGAAGAGGGAGGAAAAGAAAGTCACGTGCTGAATTTTTTTGCCTTTTTTCAACACCAACACTTGAAAAAAGGCTGAGCTCATGCTTGGGATGATGGTTAGGGCACAGCATTCTTTTGTCTGCTTGCTTAAAAACTATATTTTAGAACAAATGTTTTTTAAAGCCTCCAAAGGGTCTGAGGATAGAATCCTCTTTGCTCTTACCAGGAGACATCACACTATCATGTTTGACCCTTTTAGCCAGAAAAGAAACTCCCTGGAGGGAGAAACCCCTGTCTGAGTCTGTTTGGGCAATTGTGGAGGTCTGCACAAGTCTAAGACTCCCCTAAGACCACGCACAGAGGCCTTCAAGAAGGCATCACTTTCTCATGCTCACTCCTCCCTCATCTCTCACCTTTCCCTCTTCATTTCTTGCTTCTAACAGGATAAAAATCTAATCTCTCAAACAGCACATTTCATTCCACCCCTCGAAGGCTTTCTTGCACACACATTGATACTCCAGCCATCACTCTCATTCTGCAATGCCTACATCCTAAATGGTTTTGAAACTCCATGGCACCTGCCCAAACCCAGCCGCTTCTGGGGGAAGCAGCCAAATAATTTGCACCATTTTTCTAATGACAAATTTGTAGCTGATGAGGCAAAGCAAACAGCGTCGGGATGGTGTCCACGAGCCCTCGCTGGAGCCATGACTGCAGGATTTGCCCCTGGGTGAACTGCCCATTCATCTCTAATTCACCAGTGTTCTGCTGAGACCTTCATCCTCCCCGCGCAAGACCTGGAAGACACCCTGCTTCCATCTTGTGCCAGGCGTTACGCTTGCCTCCGGTGGCAGGAGGGCCAGGTTGTCATTTCACTAAGCGGCAGCGAACAGAAGGATCCGAATGTAGCTCAGAAAAATCCTCAATCTGGCATTAATCACCTGCTTGGAGCTGCCGGCAGGCAGTGACATTTTCCGAGTGGCACACAACCAGACATCTGCTGAACGATCCAGCAGCTCGATCCAAGGGGAGGCGGCTGCCTTTTTGTCTCCTCCCTGCAGGAAAGGAAAGGTCGTGGCGGTCCCAGGGAAGTAGGGCTTGCATTGGAAAAGAAAGGTTATCCGTGGAGTCAGAGTCCCTGGGCAGCAAGGGGTCATTTCATGGGGAGCCCGGTACATCTGTGTACAACGCCCGCTGTGCATGGGTGTAAATCAATGTCATCTCTGAAGTTGCAAGAATCAGATCTAAATAATGAAATTAAGAGAAGTGAATGCTTTCCTATAGGAACAAATGGGGGAAATCTCTGGGACGAGGTTCATTGAGACCATAATGTTCATGAGACTGTTCAGGGAGCTTCAGCCACATCATAGAATCATGGAATCATAGAATCCAACCCATGTGTTGGGTTGGAAGGGACCTCTAAAGGCCATCTAGTCCAACCCCCTGCAGTGAGCAGGGACATCTTCAACTAGATCAGGTTGCTCAGAGCCTCATCCAGCCTGGCCTTGGATGTCTCCAGGGATGGGGCCTCCACCCCCTCTCTGGGCAACCTGGGCCAGTGTCTCACCACCCTCAGTGTAAAGAACTTCTTCCTCATGTCTCATCTAAACCTGCCCTGCTCTAGTTTAAACCGTTGCCCCTCGTCCTATCACATCTAGCACAGGCTGGGGAGAAAATTCACCGAGCAGGTAACTCCCTTCCTGTGCTGCTTGCAATGGATTCTGAAATGACCTCTCCGCTGTACTGTCAAATGCAAAATATGAATCTAATCGAACTATGGATCCGAGCCAGCACAGTAATTTACCTGTTTCTGAGGCTGCACTGCAAAATACATTTCTCTGAAATATAACACTGATCAAAAATAAAATAAGAATAGGCAGACAGATTTTCTATTGGAAAATGCTGATTTATTGAAACCAAGATGTTTAGTAGGGATACATTGACTTCTTAAAAAATTTTGAGGACTTTCAGTAAAAGTTACAAGATGCAATGTGGGACAAAACAAGAAGCCAAATTTAACTCCTTAGTATCGTTTAAGCTGAACTTTAAGAATCATATCTAAATGACAGTTTTGAAGGAGGTTTGAAAATGTTGATTTTTCATTTCCAAATGCAGGCTACTGTACCTCACTTGCACACTGGCAAACTTGTGATCGCATCAACATTTAGCGCTTCTGTAGTATCTTCAGCCGAAGACATGGACGGCTTCTTACCCAGGAAAAATACCTAAAAGCCGGCGCTATCAATGCCGTTTGCCAGGGCTGGCTGAAAGATTGCTATTGCTCAGGAGGTGGCGGAGCCATGCAGGTTCCTTAAAACAATGGTGGAGGTGGCGTGTAATGACACGAAGCCTTTCCATCCTTGGGGTTTTCCCAAAATCAACATGGCATGTCAACTGACCTGACACCCCTTGCTAAAGACGACTGTTTCATGTCAGCTCCTGTTTTTATATCATCCAATCTTACTTTTGATTTTTAAGGGACATTCTTGTTGGTTATTTTTTTTTTTAAATCACTTTCACATACAGATAAAGATCATGCCAAATGTCAGCCCTAGCCAAAGAAAATCTTTTCATTGGCAGGGCTTGTGGATTTCTATCACTCTTGCTCTGTTGAACTGATCAGATTAGATAGGATAGGGCCAAGATTTCTCTTGGCTGTACTACTTTCAAATCATTCAGTGCACCGCTGGGGAAGGGAGCGTGAGGGACAGGATGCAGAGCGTGCCACATGAAAGCTGTTGCCTCTAGAATGGCCTGAGATTGCTTTAATGAAAAGCAGGAATGTCCCACATGCTGGGTGCAACCCTAACATCTAGAAAATGATTTTGTATCTACAGCATTCCTGCCTTCCTCAAGGGGCTTTGCAGAATGGACAGTGAAGCAAAGAGGGGCTTCTTTATGTGCAGCCACCTTCAAGGGGCAGAAGAGGGATGGTGGTCCAATAGCTGGTAGCTACACTGTGCCCACTCGGGCAGTTGGGCACAAAAAGGAGAGGGAAAATGTCTTTATCCATTGCAAATTGCATGAGAAGTTTGGGGACCTGGAAGGTTATAACACAAGTTAAAATTTGGCTGGTACAACCGCATTGCCAGTGGCTGTTCTTGGGAGCAGTGGAAGCATTTCCTTGGTAGTTACAGTTGTCAGGACTTTGATGTTCTCTCTCATTCCAAAAAGGGCAAATGGAGAGTCAGGTGACATTTAAAGCAAGACGAGCCACAAACACATAGGAATGAAACCTCATATTCCCACCCGTGAGAAATATATGAATAAATAAGCGTGTGTACATATAACTATATATAAAAATAAATAAATAAATAAATAAATAAATATGAATCAGAAAGGTGAAAACCTTGGATAGATTTCAGACTCCTGGATGCTTTCCAGCAACATTTTAGAAATACAGTACTAAATTTACATTGGTTTCAGTAATGCAAGCCTAGAATTTCCCCCTGGAGATCCCATCTGCTCCTCACTTACATGCATCCCCCAAACTGGGCAACAGCAGGGCAGACATCATATTAAATCACTGGTTTTATCATGCCCATTCAGTTTTTTCCCTGGATCTGATGATCTGCCAGGGCAGAATGCTGCATCATTTGCTTCATCAAAATGTACAACGTGGCGTGCAGCAATCCAGGCAGCAGTGAGGTGCTAGGCTCAATGGCTGGTTTTGGAGGATGCAACCCCCGTAAACTCTTAAATGCTGAGTTCCTGGGAGCTGACACACTGGCGTCTCTTCGTGATCGCTGGGCATTAGTAAATTAAGGATTTGGACTAACTGGGAATAGGAAAGGAAGTAGCTCAGAAGTTTTCGTGGAAGTTTTAGTGCCGTGAAAATAAACTCATGAAAAAGAAAAGAGTCGATCATGACACATGGCCAGCCTTTCACACAAACGGGAGAAACAGAGTAGGCCGAGGTGACATGAGCTATATGAGGCTTAGGTGACAGGAGCTCATTCATGCCCCGTACAATTGCTTACATAATTAATAATAATTGGCTTATAATATATGGCTTACATAATTAATAATAATTATGGTTTTTTTCCCCGATTACAAGGGATCCAAAAGCATTTTCTAAACACGAGCTGCATTTAAGCTGCCATTAAAATACTGCATTGTTGGCACCATACACAGCTAGGGGCAAAGGAGAAAGGATCAGAAAATGGAAAATAATTTTATATGCATGCCCTGGTGAGGAGACCACAGCAGGGTGGGGACACACGGGGTGGCGGAGGTGGAAACCACTGTGCCTTCCTCTTCTCTGCAAAACAACGCTGCACCTAAAGCTAGCCACCAAAATGGGGAGGACGGAAAGAATAGCAATATCTCTTACAATCCTAAAATCCTTAAATTCATTCATTCACCAGAAGGCTAGAGGAAGGTCGAAGGCTGTCAGGGGACACCTGTGTGAACAATCCCTTCCCTGGGCTCAAGGGGGCATTTGTGATCCGCAGCAGCTCGAAGGCAGCGGCTGTGCAGATGGTCACTGCTTCAGCTGCTCTTCGCTGGCGACTCTGCTCCTACCCGAGTCTCCCCTCTCCGCAGGAGGAAAAGGAATTTATCCTCTAGGCAAGGCTTTACCTAAGGATAAAAGGAGACAAATTCCTTTTTGTGCATGCTTACACCTCCCCAGCTTGTAGCCCAGCCCTCCGATAGCTCCGCACGGCTCACAGACAGCTGCATAATGAGCAATAACGTTTTCTTCCAGCCTCTGTCTCTTGGATAGTTTGATTTCTCACTTTGGCTGAGGACCCACCTCGGCCATCCAGGGGAAGCCGTGGAGGCAGGTTACATGGTAGCCCGGGGCTGATGCACCACCAGTGTCGTGAGTTGGCAGCCTTCTCCTTGCAAAACATCTGGTGGGTTTTGTCTTGAGCACAAGCTGGTGAGCACTCGGCTGCAGGGCTTGTCCAAGGCTGGCTCCAAGGACTTAGACCATGCTCTTCAAGATCAGTTGTTTTTGGAGTTAAACCATATCCCCATGTCCAGCCCATTCAGAGACTTCAACCAAGGATGTCAAGCATTCAGGTGGCTTTTGCTCCTGTAAGAGCTGCAGCAATCCTACCTAGCCCTGCTTGGCTTCTGCAGACGGACACGTGAGGAGAGGTAGGCCCTCTCCTCCACCTCCCTGCTGCAGCATTCATACGTGGTAAAATTAAAACAGTGAAGAACGTTTGGATACCACCAGGTGGGAAGGGCTCAGCTGCACATCTGGGTCATTTCAAATTCTTGCTCAAACTGACACCAGGCCCTTTTCCACCCAGACGCAGCAGCAAATCTGAGAGGGGAAGGAGGGCAGGAGAGGACCAGTCGAGTGGCAACGGTACAGGGCCAGGCCACAAGGTTGCAGACATCTTTCCCTCTCCTCGCGGAATCCGTACTCACCACAGAAACATGCATCAGCTCCATGGCCAAGCTGCCAGTAAATTTTGGCCCAATAGTATTCCAGTTCAAAGAACTTCCATCACACCAGTATCACCACGGACGTTCTTGAACATATTAATCTCTGCAACGCAGCCAAATGTCACAAATACTCCCATTTTACAGGTGGAATGCTGAGGCATAGAGAGCAACAGTAATTCATGCAAGGTCAGTGGAAAAATAAGGATTTAATCCACATGAAAGTCCTAGACATTATCCCAGTTCTGAATCTTCCCTTCCCCATCTCAGAAGGTGTCAGCAGATCCTGCCCTCCTGAATGGAGCAGTCACCTCACTCAGGTTAAAACTACCAAAGGGAGCCAAGACAGACAGCCCGAGTGCCATATAAATCACAGAAAAGGAAGAATAGATCACAGAAATCCCAGCAGCCAGTTCCCGCCTCCAATTGCCATAACACACTGCTGTACAATTATTTCTCTGTGTATGCAAATTTATTTCCCTTGTCATATCTGCTAGTAAAATCCATAACATTGCCTGAAATAATCCAAAGGCACAATAATTAGAAATACAATGTTATAAGAGGTGATGTATAGGAAGAACACATGAGTCTGGCTCTGTTCCTTGTCCTACCACATGGTGATGTTTGACCTTGAGCAAGTTGCTTAACTTTTCCGTGTCTTCAATAAAACCTGTCTCGTAAAACCCGGATAATAGCATTAAACTTATCTACATCAAATGAAGGTTTTGATGCTTAATCAATAAAGATTTGTAAAAAGCTCTGAGATCCTCTAAAAAAAAGGAAACATCCACAAAAGGTTTCAGTGTTGCCCGAGAATAAGGGGAGGTACAAGCTGCCCCATCGATGTGTCAATGCCGAGGTGGGGCTGGGTGTTGAAGCACAGCAGTGGAGGGTCAGCCTTGGCCGCGCCATGGGAAAGGAGAGCACACCTGGGCTATAAAGGTCTCAGATGGAAGTGGCTGTCAAGCTGCAAGTGCAAGCCGCACATCAAGCAACGGCTTCTCCTTCTGACAGGTTTTGGATCAGATGCTTCTAAGGTTTTGGATCAGAGCTACCAGGCTGGTGAGGGGTCTGGAGACCAGGGCATATGACGAGAGGCTGAGGGAGCTGGGCATGTTTAGTTTGGAGAAGAGGAGGCTGAGGGGAGACCTCATTGCCCTCTACAACTCCCTGAAAGGAGGGTGTAGAGAGGTGGGTGCTGGCCTCCTCTCCCAGGTGAGTAAGGACAGGACCAGAGGAAATGGTCTGAAGCTGCGGCAGGGGAGGTTTAAGTTAGATATGAGGAAGAATTACTTTACTGAAAGAGTGGTCGGGCACTGGAACAGCCTGCCCAGGGAGGGGGTTGAGTCACCATCCCTAGGGGTATTGAAGAAACGTGTAGATTTGGCGCTTCAGGGCATGCTCTAGAGGCAGAGATTGTAGGTTGTGGGTTTTTTGTGTGTGTATGGTTGGACTCGATGATCTCAAAGGTCTTTTCCAACCATGAAGATTCTATGATTCTATGAATTTCAGAGGCACCAAAGACTATTTATTTCTGAATTCACATTTCACCCCTTCTTTCCTTTCCTTTGCCCCCTCAGGCTCCGGCAATTTGCTGTTGCCTAGTACGGTGGAAGGAATTATTTCTTTGGCAGCGTAGTAGCACCACCAAAGCTTGACGCAGTGCTGGGTGATCAATATAATATAATGTATATAAGAATGTATTAATATTGTGTTTACCCAAGCACATTTTGAGCTATCCCTAACTTTTTAACTTTGAAAAATAACAAGAAAGTGCAGAAGTGAAAGCACTTTCATATCTCAAATCTAAGCAGAAAAAAACGTGTCTGCGGAGAGGAGAAAAAGCCTGTTCTTATGGTGTCTCTTGTCTGAGCAGAATTAGGAGATCTCAGGGTAGATACCATCCTGCTGAGAGCTATTTCAACTCATTCTGAGATACTCTGTTGAATTTATAGTACAGGGAGCTTCTGATAAGATAATATGAATTAAACCTAATCTTCCAAACCTTCCTTGGAGATGCACATCACCTGTATCTCTGTGTCATCCCTGGAAAGGCCATGGTCACTGGTCAGTTGTCGGCCTTGGACTGATCTTCAGTCAGGTCCCCTCAGAGTTCTAGCTCTTCCAGCTCAAGAACGAACAATTTTCTTCTGCAATGTTTAACTCCGATATTTTCTTGGAGGTGTAGGAAATAGGCAGGTGATGTCCTCTTATTCTTCAAACAAATGAGTCCTAGGTCTGCGTAACCTTCCTGACAGCAGCCAAGTAAGCTCTGCACACTTTAATTCCCAAAGATGAGCTGGGGATTCGCATGTTACTTACCGAGGTATTACATGGAATTTTAATAGGCCTTTAACAGGACTCCTGTGAGTTCAACAGCTGATCCAAACAAGATCTCCGCTCCAAGGCCTAATCCCATTATAGCCTAAAAGGATCTCCTTCGGAGAAATTGTTTTGTCTTCAGGCAGTGCTGAAAAGAAAGAGGAGGAAAGAGAGGGGTAGAAAGAAGAAAATGAGAGACAAGTTTAAGGAAAAAGTTATCTGAAAAGAGAAAAGCGATGCTAATGCAGGTAGAAAATTCTAAAAAAAAAAAAAAGAGAGAAAGAAAAAAAGAAGTATACAGCTTTTTTTTAATCTCACTAGTTAGCACTTTATGTCAAAATCCCCTCATCTTAACAATCACTAGAACTGAGTGAATAATTTAAAAGGAATAATTTATTCAAAGAACGTGGCATACTGATGCATATTCACATATTGTCTGAAGAGATCACAAAGTTCTCCAAATTTCATATGTTATTCAGACCTATTTGCCAGTTCCTTCAGCTGACAATTCTTTGCTTCCAGATACTTTACGGCTTAACCCATGAAAGGAAATAATTTATTCTGAGCACAGACTTCGTTTGTATACAAAACCTCCAAAATAAATCATTATTTCAATAACCACTTAAGTGATGCCACTGTACAGCCATGAATTTCTCACAAGTACCCCAGTGCTTTTTTTTCTTGTCTGGAGGTTAAATATCTGAATTCTGCATAATTACATGCATGCACTTACTTGCCCACCTGTGCGTCATGCCACTGGCTCCTATTCGTTTGAGCCCTATATAAATGAACACAGCAACTACGTTTCTCACATACAGAGTTCCCAAATCCAGCCAAGGCTTTGGACAAAATCCTGCCCCAGCTGATTAAAGATGGCACAAGTGTAAATATGCATTAGGAGATGTCAATGAGCAGGCAGGAGTGATTTGTGCTAATGCAGGTCGTTTCTTTGTGGTTCTTGGCCAACCTGATGAAGCCAGTGCAGCACCAGGGCAGCCATTTAGAGCAGATAAACATATGCCTTTCCCACATTTCCAAGGGCTGAGGAGCCGGGAGCTTTGCTCTGATGATCAGGCCAGTTGTCCAGTAGGCAGTCCAGACAGCTCAGGCATAACAATGTCTTTTTATAATGAAACTGAAGGCATTTAATTGAAGAGAAAGAATTAGAACAGAGATAATAGACTTGAACTCATAGGAAAAGTCTTGGGTCTGGTTAAAAATTCACATATGGCTCAGGTCTGGTCTGTAAGTGATGCACTGCACCCCTCACATTCACAAGTTTCATCGCTCCCCTCCTCGCCTGGGCTACCACGAATAAGCAAATGGCATCTGCAGCCGATTGCCTCTCTGAACCATCCTTCCTGGGTGGTGCAGCTCCAGCACAGCAGAGCTGGCGTTTCTGTGGTATTTAAGACTAGTGAAACGTACAGGTCACAGGCTGAAAATTATTAAGAAACAATTTGCTTCCACTGATCTGTTTGGGGCCCTCCCTGCATGGCCCTTCATCAGCGCTATTCACCGAGTGAGCACACTTGACCTCCCATGGGGCGGAGGTAATTATCCCTGGTGAATTAGACCCTCAATCACTGTTCTGGAGACACCTGGTGGGCCTAATATATATATAAATATACATATATATATATATATACATATCAGTCACATCAGTAATTGTGGATGTATTTCTCAAAGAATCCTTCTCTCCTCCTTTTTGCCCTCCCTGCAATATGTTTCAATTTCATAGTGTTCCCTAAATTAGCACTTATGGAAGTATTTCCATTTTTTTCTGCATCGCGGCCAATTGCTTTCAGAGCCCTTCTTCATGTGGGCTGCTGAGCTCCAATTGCATTAGCGCTGTGGGGAAATATTCCACGAGAGTGTGCTTGCCCAAAGGTATAGAGCAGAACAGTCCTTCCCTTTCCCTTTTTTTTTTCTGGCTGTCTGCAGCCCAGGTCCACGAAATCCACAGATCATCTCACATGATGAGTCCCACCTTCTGCTTCCCTCTCTACAGACAGAAAACAGCCAAAGGGTTCTACTTTATGCATCTGCAAGGTGGGAGCAGGACCTCTCGCTTACTCTGTGGTGAAGTGTCCTAAGTAGCTCTAATTGCCTTAAACGGGGATCTGCCAACTAGTGACACAAAAGCAGTGAAACGCAGGAGGTGCTCTGAGATGGCCCTGAAGGATGAAAGACTCAAGCACTTCATGCTTGGAAAGGTCCCCCTGGAAAGCACGCTCCACACAGGTCACAGGAAGGGGGAAGCCCATTTTTCACAAATACAAATATGGTAAAGAATAATTGGATTTCCACACAATCATAGAATCATAGAGTGTGTTGGGTTGGAAGGGACCTCTAAAGGCCATCTAGTCCAACCCCCCTGCAGTAAGCAGAGACAGTTTGAACTAGATCAGGTTGCTCAGAGCCTCATCAAGCCACAATCTGCAGTTCAAAAGTCTTAAACTGATATGTATCCCCAGTATCAGACTGTGGTTTTTGACTCCCATCTGAGCATGGTCTGGACATGGCTTACCAGATGTTTCCACTCCTTCTACAAAAACTCTGGCTGCCTGAGCAAGTCTGAGTGCTCAGCACTGCAGAAAGTAGACCTGGAAAGATCTTCAAGGGGTCAACTAAGGCAGGATCACCTCGACCTCCATCATGCCTGGCAGATATTCACTCATTTAAAGGCCACCGTTGAGGGAGGCCGTTTCCATCTCCCTGTGCACACGGTCAGACTGCATGCTGGAAATGGGCATTAGAAGGCATAAGAAATGTCACCTTCACTTACAAGTGCATTTGCTATTATTAGGATATAATTAAAACTCCCTTAGGGATCATTCCATATATTCACACATTAAAATAAACCGGGATATCTTGGCTTGCTGGGTTAACCCATTCACAAACCTGTGGCTGAAGGTTTAGCCTTAAGGGGGCAATAACCAAACGGAGTGCATTTGTCCAGATTTCTGCCTACCTGCAGTGCCCCCCGGATGAACCCCACTCCTTTTACTCCCCGTATTCCCACTCAAGAATAAGCTGAGGAGTCCACTGGTGTCACAAGAGGTATGATTTTGTTTTGCGGGGAGTGGAGGAAGAGAAGGTGAGAGATTCAGGAACCTGTGAATTGAGTAGCAGATGGGCTTTTCATTAAGAGGAGCTCCAAAACCTAATGAAATCAGTCAGAGCCTTTTTTAGTGGCTTTGGTGGACTTTGGAGGAGGCCCTAATTTAGGCACCTAGCTGCAGGGATACAATTACAGCCCTTGATCTCGGTGAGGGATGTTAACAAGCACTTCTGTCACACTCGCAGGCACTGACAGGAATTTGGGCATCATTTCTGAGTCGATTTTTGCTCTGAGATTGGCTTGAGCTTTGAACTCCAGCCTCAGGGCAATGCATAGAGATAATGGATTTCCCTTCATCTGATATATAGATATTGCTGCTGTGGTATTTGGTTGCTACAGTGTCCAACCATAATATTTACAGATTGCAGCTGTACTGAACATGACCAAAAAGATGCTGTCTAAGGCTGTTTTGGAGTGTTACTGTGATCCGTGGGCTTTATTTTGTTTTGCCGGAGCTAAAATCAGTTGTAAAACTAGCCTAGCTTCCCAAATAATCACATTCAAATATAACTGAATTTAAGAAAGTGCAGAAAAAGCTCCATCATTGTCATATTATTCCCACTGGCATTTCTGAACAAAAATGGATTTACACTTTCAGTTTTGAAATTCTAGCTTATAACACAAAAAAAAGCAAGCAGGGACAAAGGTCAACACTGATGTGAAACGCAAAGCATCATGTATCTTGATCATCTATAACCTATCTCCCTACGCACGGCAGATTTTTTGTTCATAATAGCGGTTAAAATTTTGAATTTTCAATTCCCAATATTTTTTTTTTCTTTAGGAGAATTTCCTAGAAATACGCAAACGATTTCCCTGCTATCCTAATTCAGATACCGCTTGACCTTTTCACATCTTCACATCCTGAAGCCTCAAAGTAAAATTCTGTTAGAACAACAACAGCGGCTCTGGAGATGATTATGGCCATCTGAATGGCTAGGGGAGGAAGGCAACAGAAGAGGGAGGCTGAAAATAGACTGAGACGTCCCTGTTGCTGCAAGCAAACAACGTGCTTTGTCAGAAGCAAAGCATGTTTGTTGCCTTAAATTTTCATAAAAGCCACAACCGTCATAGACTCCAGACTTGGTTTTTATTCTGACTTTCAGGAAGACTGGAAAACAAAGCAAAACCCCAAAACCTGTCACACCAGAGCAACACTAATTGGTTGGTGTAAAATATTGCTCGAAAAGAAAATCGGCAATAGCAACAGAAAGAAGTTGTCCATAGGCCCTCCTGTTCACCCATCCACTAAAAGGAGAAAAAAGAAAAAAATCCAAACCTAACAAAAAGCCAATAAAATATCCCTGAACTGCCAACACATTCCACTAAGCATAATTTCTTGCCTGAAGTTAACACAAGATGGATATTCACTGTGTGTCATCACCTCCCCATCAGCCCTTCCTCCGTCTGGCATAATATCTCAGGGCCTAGGGACCAGGAGTGACACGTCCCAACAGTTGTTGTATTGATTTTAATTCTAAATCAAGCTCTCCGTTACATACCTGATTCTACTGTAATATTAATTACAACGTCTCCCTCTGCTTCGGCCCCGCTATGTCATTTGTTATCAAAATACAGCCACGCAAGTGACTGTCGCCTCAGATCCATTTTTCATTAACACGAGTGACCAGTCCTATGTTAAGCATCTCTGGGTTCTGGATGGCATTCGTTAAACACTGTCTGGTAGATCGTAAATCACTGTAGTGTTAAAAGAATTCCTACACTGAGCAGCAGGGAGCTAATCTGTGTCTGCAGGTTTTTAATTGAGTAAAACAAACGACAATGAAACCCTCTCTAGATGCACTCGAGCCCTTTCCATTGGATTAAAATGAGCCGAAACCTTTCCCTTCGGGACGGCGTGCTGGCTAGTGAGGGAGGGTGAGAGCAGCTAAGAAGGGGCATATTGCAATAATCCTCTTTTTCTTTCCATCACCTCTGCCTGTTCAAAGGAGCAGCAGATGGTTAGGGATTGAGTAGGAACAGTACCAAGAAACTTAACAGACATCTCTGAGGAGAACGGCACCGACCTCCAGTACGATCCACGTGATGGATCCCTTTCAAGCTCTTCCCGAGAGCCCTTCTCCCCATAGCTCTGAGTCCCCTAAGGAAATATGGTCTTTATTCTTTCTGAAGTACCATGTGATAGCAGCGCATAGGGACTTTCATGTTAGTAACTAAAAAAACTGTGCCTGTACCAGATGGCATCATTGTCCAGAAAATGAAGAACTAAAGGAGTTTTTTAAGCATTCAACAGAACAAACAACTGCAGGAATGGGGGCAGCCAGCTCCTCTTGTGCCTTTGAGCGGTCACCCTGGATCCCTGCACGCATCCTACACACCACACCTGGACTTCCCTCTGGCCCGGTTTGTGCTCAGGTCTAAACTTTCATGCTTGTGCTGGAAAAAGACATTGCTGAAGAGTAGAACAGGCTGAGGGAGAACAAGGTTTAGGTGAGAAGAAGTAGGCAGAGCTTGGCTCAAGTAAGGATGGGGATGTAGCCCTTATTTAGGAAAAACATGACCAAGTTGCTCTGTCCTATGCTTCCAAGTTGATGTTTAAAGCAAAAATTAAAACTACATCCCTCACTGGCATTCTGCATTCCCAGAGCCACCGTGTTACCAGCCATAACACCGCCTGAAAGATTCAGACTTCTTCAAAGTCAGATACAAAATGAAAATCACTGAGGCCAATAGGCAAAAATGTCTCCCGTGCACCGGGAGAAACACACAGAAGAAAAGGAGTTAGATCTCTCAGAGACTATCAATTATTAAGCTGGATGAAAACTTGTTAGTCTGTAGCGCAGGGAGGCCAGCATCCCCACAGCAACTTAGGTGGCATTCCAGTCCCTGGGAAGAGGAGTTGATGGGGTAAACTCAGAACAGGGATTTTTAAAAGCAGTCTGGATGCAGTTCCCTGCCCTGCGCAAATGTCCCGTTGGAGGGCGTGTGGCTAACCCGGGAAGCTGACTTCCCCTAGTCCCAGGCTGGGACACTCCACGTTTCTGTGGCAGACTTGAACCGAAAGCCCGGCTGCCTGTGCTGGCGCTGGATGAGCTGTGGTAGGGCTGGAGAAGGTGGGGGGGGAACTCACAGCACCCTGTTCCTGCTTTGTCCTTGTGCTTTCAGTTCTGACTTCACTCTGCTCTGAGGCCTCTGTCCAATGATCCCGGAAACACGCTGTTCTTCCCTTCCTAATCTCTCCATTTTCCATTTGGTCAGCACTGATTCTTTCCCCTCCGGTGTTTCCTGTTACGGTGCTGGTTGCTTTATCTTCTTTCTTGTGTGCTAGCATCACCAGTGATGCTATCGGCAAGTCACAGGCACCAGTTGTGACAATAAGGCTTGTGTCTAACTTGGGCTCAATGCGAGAAGACTGTTCCCAACCTTTCCATAGATCCGGGGCTCTCCTCGCTTTGAGTTCTCTCCGAGATGTCAAACACACAAGAAAAGCAGAAGGTGGTTTCCAAGAAGCTACAACCAATGTAGTTGGGAACCCCCCCTTTCCTCCACTCTGAAAGGAGGTACTCCTAGTAATGAAGTCATACATACAGGAGCCAGGTTTGTTAGATTTTTCTCTAGGCACGTTGCCTCTGCACAATATATAGCAATAGGTCCTCCAGAAAATAAAGTTATGTTTGGATTTCTAAATATTTTATTGATATAAACGTGGACCGGAATAATGCCATGTGGGGAACCCTGAACATATTTCCCAACTGGGTAAGCTGAAGTTTTAAGGCAGGAAATTATGATGGTAGGTTGTTGTTTTATTTTAAGCTTCAAGTCCCATGTTCAGAGATGCGTAGCACAGCTCCTTTTTATGATATAATTAATCATCATTCCATTCAATGTAGTAAGAGGATCTAATGGGATATATTGTCCCATTTTAATGATAAGCACGTCAGATAACATAAATAGGTCAATTGACGTAATTGCAGTAAATACAGAAAAAACTCTCAATATTTCAAGATGAATTATGTAATTTACATAATTACATCTAAAAATGGCATGTCACCACTAAGTGTACTCATCCAGCCCTACCCTCTGCTTCCCTCCTTCCCGTTCGGCAGGAATGGGTTGCTAGACATTGTCATACGTGACTGGAAATCTCTCCAGGTTCTCCGGCTTTGTCAGAGACGTTTAGGGTTGTTTGGACGGGAGCGGGAGCTTGACTTGCCGGGTGCAGGGAGATGGCAGACTCCCAAGCCCAGTCACCCTGCCTTGCATCAGGGCTGTGTGCGGTGGCTCTCCGGAGCATGAAGGTGGCACGCTGGAGGATGGCGATCAGGGACGACACAGGGCTCAGCCAGGAACTACTTCTCCTTATGGTACCTGAAACAGCAGAGCGCTTGTAACACTTTATTTTTCCAAGCCGGGCGGCTTACGCTGATGGGAGATGAAAAGAGGTGATGGCGGAGAAGCAGAGAGCAGCCGTTTAGCCTGTGGCTGAGCCCTGCAGTGGGACCCACTGTCTTCTCCAGCAAGTGCATTCACAGCAGCCCTGGGCAGGGGAGGGTCCCCTTTCACAGGGCGAAGGTTTCTGCAGTCATGTTAAAACACTAATTTGCTATAAACAAAACAAAAAATAAATCAAAATCATAGAATCATAGAATGGTTTAGGTTTGAAGGGACCTTAAAGCCCATCCAGTGCCACCCCCCGCCCTGGGCAGGGACACCTCCCACCAGCCCACGTTGCTCCAAGCCCCGTCCAACCTGGCCTTGAACCCCTCCAGGGATGGGGCAGCCACAGCTTCTCTGAGCAACCTGGGCCAGGGGCTCACTGCCCTCACAGCAAAGAATTTCTTCCTAATATCTCATCTAATTTCCCCTCTTTCAGTTTAAAAATGTTAATCCTCATCCTATTGCTATTAACCCTCGTCCTACCGCTAAAATGAGGGATCCCAAGGTGCCCAGCAGCAAAGATGTCATCAAGTCCACTTTGTGGACAGTGTTCAGGCAGCTGTCGACAAGCCTGGGGTGCTGCCAGCCTGCTCCCCCCGCCCCAGCTCTGTTAGTCCCTTCACGCTGGGTGATTTCCGTGATCTTAAGGGTCTTTTCCAACCTAAATGATTCTATGATTTGCAGCCGGTTACAGACCCAAAATCCCCCAGAGGAAACAGGAAAAATCTGCCCCAGACTTCAGCCCGTCTCTATCCAGATGAAATTGCCTTGCACAGAATAGGGAGAAAAAGGCTGGTGAGTTTCTTTGTGTCTACTTTTATTTGTTTTCTCTTTGTGTCTACTTCTACTTCCCCCAAGTTATTCCATACTTCAGTTGAACGGTACCTAATGCAACAGCTCTAGTACCCCGTTAAGCCTGGGTTTGTCTCCTTCTCTTGCCTGGGTTGTACAAAGAGGATTGACCCGTGGATGTATTTTAGCTCAAGTACACCCTTACATCCAGAAATCCAGGTTTCAGCCTAATGGGAGATTCTAAGGGGAAATTTATTACATGTGTAAGAGTGAGGATAACGTGATCCAGATCTCAGACTATTTCGAGAATTAGTTGTTTGGGGAAAAAAAATAATAAATCTAAATCATGTTTAAAGTTTAGGCAGACGGGTTGACACGGCTTGCTTTTGTAGCATGCACAGCTGAAGTCTCATTGCTGGGGGAGGAGAGGGGGGTAATTGAAGGCAGCAGCCATTCTCCCTCCCTATTTGCTGTTCCTTTTCACTTTCTCTTTCTCCTGACAGTCTCTGGGCTTGTCCTTGTTCAGTTCGCTGTGCAGAGAAAGCCATTTTCATTGCCCCTGTACATTTTACCCAGCCACGTCGGAAAATCAGGAGAGAGAACTCCAGCTGCTGAAGTGCACAATTTGCTCTTAGCTACAGTCCAGTAATTGAAAACTGTCATTCTGCGGGAAAATGGCAACGCCGTGCAAGAGCAGGAGCAGGCTGGAGTTTGTCACACTGCATCTTGAGATTTTGTAACTAGTTTCGGCTGAACTTTTCCCCCTCTGGGCTCTGATAGCTTGCCTGCTATTTACCAGCCCCTAGGAGAATTGCTTTAGTTATTTTGCTATTGAAATACTTTGGAGGTTGTTATGTTTGTTTACACTTTCTCTTGTTTCCAGGTCCAAGGCAGGGGGAGAGGGAGATGAAGTTGGGTTTGAGGACAGGGAATTTGGGCTAGTTCAAGATCCCCATGACCTTCGTTATTTGTTTCTAAGTACAAAGATAGAGGGACACTGGAGGGACCGACAAGTCATAATATAGATTTCAGTTATATTAATTACCTTTGTTTTCTTGTTTGCGTGACAAAGGTTGTATAATAATAATACAGGACAATAAGGTCGGGGAAGCAGAGAGTTCTGGGAAGTGCAATAGCACCAAGGAGGGTGAAGGATGGAGGCATGGGTCCTGGACATTCACAGCAGAGCAGCTCCATACCCCCTGCTCAATGACTGCCCGTGCCAGACAGCGGGAAAATACACCTTCACCAGCAAAACACACAACTCTCCCTTTTTCCGTGCTCTGAGGACCAGAAGGTCTAGTGTCCAATTGTTTTTTCCTAGGATGTTTAGCTATAATGTCTGTCTTTGGCTTCAAATCAGAATCTACAGAATATGTCGTGATGGTGGGAATTAGACTGGTGACTCTACTGCAGCGACAAGTCCTCATGCACCACTTCCAGCCATATGCTTCCCTTCACCACCACCCAAGAGAAGACACTTAGCTGGGCCTTCTCTCTAGCCTGCTATGGTTGTTCTCACGCTCCTACAACCTGCGGCTTGTGAAGTTCTGGGATCCACAATGACCCTGTCTAACCCTGGAGGTGTCCTCATGTCCTTCTGCTTCTTCTAAGGGATCCTTTACCCTCAAAAAATAAGTGCTTTCTGCACAAGCTCGCTGCATTCTTGAAGATGCTGCTCCTTGACATGTTTCCTTCATGACTGCCCTACCACAATACTTGTGTACTTTTGCATGCCTTATCTCTTTGCTCCCTGTCAGTTATGTCATGAGAAGATTTGGGTCTCCTGGCTGCCGGCTCTGAGTTGTACTGCGCCTGGATGACACCACGCTTACCAGAGCACGTTGATTTAAACAAGAAAGTCACGTTCTTCTGCATTATAGACAGCAGCTTGTAAAAAAACACTATAATAGTATCCACAAATTAAAAGTTACTAATGCCAAGTTGAGATGGAGCAGCTTTATTTTTTCCTTTATTTTTTTTTCTTTTCAATGAGTTGCGGGGAGTGTGTGTGTGTGTGTGTTTAATTTTCGTCTGGAATTTTGTTTCACAGCAAAGTTTGACGTAGATGATTTATTTTTTCAAAGTAAAAAAAAAAAAAAAAGAAAAAACTCTGAAATGGAAACATCTTTCCCAGCTTTAAAGATGAGTAGTCACCTATCTGGGTAGCTGCCAAGCTATGATGGCAAATGCCAGGTGATGGCTGCTCAATTCCATGCAACTCTCATGACAGTGTCATTCCTCTTGGTTGAAGTATTGATCACAATTGACATTTCTTGCAACTTTTCTTCCTTTTTTGATTAAAAAGCAGAAATTTATTATCTGATCCAGATTTTTATACAGACACTTTTTTTTTTTTTTTTTTTTGAACTCTGGCAAAGAAGTGGATGAATAATTTTCTCTCCTCTGCTTTTCTGAAACTGGCTCAGTCCTTGTTTATGATAACATCACGTTTTTTAGTCAAATAGCGTGGCTGGTCACCTCTGTCATGGGAATTTGTCTCAGTCCCAAATTGCACAGCAAATATTTTAAGTAAATAATGAATAGTCAATATTGACCTTCTGGGATCTCTTCTCACACGAATACTCGTTGTGTTCTCCACAGCCACAGCCTGTCCACAGTGTTAGGCTCGAACCCCCTTTGAGACAGAACCATCTGCTCTACTTCTGGCAGAGGCACCCTTGCAAAACGCACGAAAGCAACCCAAAAAAAACCCCAAAACAAGACATGAACTACCGTCTGCAGGGCTGGTGGACCGTGAACATTACTGTGTCACCTTGAAAACATGTATATATTCTGGAAAAAAAAAAAAGGAAAACTCTTGCCAATCTCAAATATTTGGATGTCAGGGAAGTGCTTAGCTAGTTGTGCAAAAGGGAGCAGCTTTAGCAGGGACCTCATGTCTTGCTAAGATGGTTATCTGAATTTATACCAGAGCTGCTCAGATTAGGCTCACAGGTCGTGGTTGAGTTTTAATACAACTGGCGAATGTACTTGCCTGTGTAAGCCAAGCATATACTAAAGAAGATTGATGAAAGAGCTACAGATCTATTAGGTCCTCCCAGTAACTCACCCCAGAGCCTGGCTGGAGATGGCTGCTGGGATGCATCAAATCGCTTTGGGATGAAATTCTCACCTTAAATCCCTTCAGTACCATTTAGGGAGGGGGAGGAAGAAGGGAACTGGAGACGTATCCCCATTTTTAAGACACCGGGGTTATATCCAAGGAAGGAGGTAAGCCAGGAATATAAGCCCCATGTACGCAAATGGCTCAAACCCCTGCAATTTGTCACATCATTACCAGTAGCGCATAAGAGCTAAAGCTTCTGGTCCGTGGAGGGAACAGGTCTAAGACTGAGCTCGGCTACGTGGTACCTTGGGTTGTGGAGGGTTGAGAGCCTGGGGGAGCAGTGCAGATTTTGCGTTACCAAAAAATTCCTTCTAGGCCAGCCATATCAAAATCCAGGCTGCTGCAGTTCCTCATATTTTTTCCCTAACCCTCAAACAACTGTTTTCTCCTTGCTTTAGTCAAAATAAGCCTCTCAGAGCACACTCGTGGCAGATAGGACAAGGACCAACAGGTTGCCTTCTGAAGTGTCACTCACTGTGAAGGACAGATGTGGCTGGCTGACGTGTGATAGCTCTTCTCCTCTGAGAGAAGAAAAAAGGCCCCGCCAGCTTGCTAAGCAAGGATCAGGGAGAAGAGGTATGTACAGCCTTTAAAAGTTCCCCATCTTGAGAACTAAGGGGGTCCTGGCTGCCTTCTACACTGTTTTCCCATCTCCATCCCCCAAACCTTGCTACCATGGGTAAGGATTACTTTTACTGCTGCAGTTACTGTCTGCATGCAGGTGAGTGTTTTTTCCTCTATAAACGCTTCCTTTGCTGCAAACCTGAAGTGGCCCTTTTGTTCTCCAGTGGGACGGTAAGTAAATTCTGTAATTAGGGGAAGGAGGCAAGACAAAGGGAAAGGCCCTGGCGGGAGCCTCCTCGGAGGAACAGAAAGTGATGCATTGTGACAGATGCCTTTTGTGAGTCCATTTGTTAAACACTCTGCCACTTCCTTTTGTTCAATTCCCCAACTTGCTTGTTCATCTGCATGGCCCAGGCAAGACAATGGCTTTTCAGAGATAAAGAGGAGAAAGGGACTCCTTGTACTCACCTCGCACCATTCCATCCCAGTAGCTGAGCTAATGCAAACTTCCAACAGCCCTCCCTTCCTCATCATTATCTTGTGTGGTCTATAGGTAGGTAGACGCCCCCACAATTATGCTATAGACCTCCCTCTCTTAAAAAACCCTCTCCTATAAATATTGGGCTATTTAGTTGTACACCCATACCCTTCAGGAGAAGTTATACCTCTGTGTGAGTGTTTTCTTCCACAAG
The DNA here is from genome assembly GCF_964199755.1 of Larus michahellis. Lineage (NCBI taxonomy): Eukaryota > Metazoa > Chordata > Aves > Charadriiformes > Laridae > Larus > Larus michahellis. The sequence goes on from NC_133910.1 coordinate 5,889,326, forward strand.
TGTCTCTTTTCAAGCTCTCTTACCTTCAGCTCTGAGGAAGCTCAGTGTCTCTCGCTGCCTCTGCCGGAGCGGGCAGCCCCCGAGGCAGACAAATCCCTGCCAGCCAAAGCGGAGGTGCTGGGGAAGGCACAAGCAGCTGCCTCGGTCCTTTCTTTCCTCCTCCTTCCCGCTTTGGGGAACACAGAGGAAAATAGCCATCGTGGCTGGCATCAAGGCAGATGGCAGCACTAAAACTAAGAGCATTAATTACTACTATTATTTTTGTAAGAAGCATATTGCAAGCAGCAGGATTCAGAGCTGTCCAAGCTCCTGCAAGAGGCTGAGCACTGAGAGCCGAGCGGGAGGCAGCTGGCAAGAGCGGGCAGAAGGGAGTGGCTGCTCCTCCGAAACTTTGGGACACCATCATTTATTTACGCTAGGCCCTCAAACGATTTGCAGGAACAGATGTGCATTGGATCTGAACTCAAAATGGGAAAGCTCTCGTATTCCCACTGTTAGAAATCAAAGCTTGGGTGGGATCGTGCTGTTGCTTTCACTGGCACGTTTCCGTGGGCATCGTCAACATTCCTTTAGATGTGCAGCTTTGGTGCTGTAAATGGGAGACAAATCAGTCCGCGTATTGTAATCTCTAACATTTTATTGGCTTCATAAAACACGGTACGAGGTGCCGTATGAACAACAGTCTTGGCTTAAAGAATTTACAACCAGAAGGACAAGACAATGGTTGGAAGGAAAGGGAACACCCATTTTATAGCTTGAGAGCTGAGGTAGGCTGGGGATGGTTCAAAGACACCTGTGCTGCTCTTGATCACAGGAAGCATGGAAATCACATGCAACTTGTGCTTCTCGTATATACGTGCTAGTGGAAAGGTCGCAGAGTCAACAGCAGAGCTGGTAACTGCAAGAAAACCACGACCACAGCGATTTAAGCACGACGTTAACCTTACTGCTAAAGCCCGTGGTCCAGCGAAATATCTGAGGGAAGACCTAAACATGGGCTTCACGCAAACACTCGTTCAAGTGTCTTTCTAAAAAGAGATGAATTTAAAACTATTGTCAAAGGTAACTGTATTCTTCAAGGGTCTGTTAAATCGAGACACAGGCGCGTTGTTGGAGTCAAATAGAGGAGTGGAAGAAAATACTTGTCAAATACATTATTCTGAGAATTTTGTGTTCACTCATTAAATCATTTATTAATGACTCCTGGAGAAAAAGAGAAAAAAAATCACCAGATAAGTTATTTAACAAAACCCCACAAATTCAGCATGTAACACATTCATCAGAATCCATTCAAGCAGCTTCAATGCTTGGACAAAACCCTGTTTTTTTCATCTAATTTCCCAGGCAGGAAGACTGCCAAAAAGTGCAAATGATGCTGTAAGAATGAAGAGAGGCTTTTTAGCATCCAAATACCTAAATGATGTTTACACGGACGCTTAGCATCTCACTCCCTGAAAGACACATTCCTATGTGTCATTTGGACACAGGATTTATTTTTTTTAACGCTTATTTTGAAGTAGGGGGGAGACAGGGTATATTTGTCCACAGGACCGAACGTATCACACTGGATTCATTAAAGAGGGATGGATTGGAGGCAGCAGTTCCTCTGTGCTGAGCTATTGAAAGTGAAATGGGATAATTGCCACAGTTACAACTAGACTGATCAAGCTGAGAGAAACAAGTTTCAAATTGTACCAATCAGCCCTAATCCGAAGGAGTTATTAACTGAGCTCTACCCTGGTGAGCCCACATCTGCTAACTTGAGATAATGATTTATATCACCCTTTATGAAAGTTCTAATTTATCCTAATTCAATAAGTGAAAGCCAGCAAGCTCGGAGGGAGTCGCAGACAGGGATTCAGTGTGAGCCCCTCGTCCGCTCTCCTCCTCCCAGGCAGGGCAAGCGGCCGCTGCACGGTGGCATCTGCTGGAGGAAGCCACGGGGACAAAAGGAGAAAGAAATACAGAGTTTGGATGGGGTTTTTTTAATCTTCAGGCGATGTAGAATTACAAGGTGCATACATAGATCAGCGTGATGGTTTAGCCTTCAAAACTCTTGAGTAGGACCAGCAGTGAGGACATGGTATGGGAAGGGCAGATGATGCCTCCCTCGGAGCAAAAGAAGCAATCCTGAATGCCCGGACAAGGGAAGTTTTGTTAGGTCCTCAATACAGGACACAAAAGCACGTAACTTCAAAGACTGTGAGCTCACCTGATGTCAACAGGCGTATTTTTGTGGACATAAAGCTGTTTTGACCATTGTGGGAGACCTACCTGCCACAGGACCTTCGCAGCCTGAAATAGCACTGGGGACAGAAGCAAGGCACTTATTAGAAGTCATTCCCTTGAACTAGTACATGGGATTTTCTGGGTTTTCAGTGGATGGTGACACTGTAGCCCCAGCTATCACACAGTTACACTTCAACGATCCCCGGCTCTTTGGTGAAATTCTTACTAAAGCCCAAATAAGAGCTGCCATGAAGCTGCTCTAACTCATACAAGTCAAATGTCACCACTGACTCTCACATGTCCCTTACAGCCTGCACACAAAAACACATTAACTGATTCCCTCAGGATTTAAAAGGTGTATAATAGTAGGACACAACCATTTTCATTCTTTATTGGGTCCCTTCGCAAAGGGAACCAAAGCATCGAGATTTTTGCGTATTGTTCTTCTCCTGAGGGGAAGCTTTACGTTATTTGCTGTGTTTGCACAGTTCTCGTATCTGCAATGTTTGCTTGGCTTTCTTTTATTCAAACACATTTGTTCCAGTTGCGTTTCTGACCTATTTTACTGCTGTTCTGTGAACACTTATTGAGTGATAGTTTTTGCCTTTGTTTCAAGAATATTCCATGAAAGAAATATACCACAAGCACTCCAGTGACTATTTGTGCAAAAGTTCACAGGCAAAAGGGCTTTCCCCCTTTCTTGCTGTTTAAGGATACCTTAATATTTGATTGACTTTCTTCTAATTGTAAAATTTTTGGCCATCCGGTCAGGGCAGAAATGGCATTTGAGAACTGAAATGGCTGGTGATACCCTCTCAGGAGAGACTGCTGCATAGCTGCATACAGGGAGATGTTTGCAAACGGGCTGGAAAATGAGATTTACTTGCTGATCTAGGAGATACTATTCAGACTTAAGCTCTTAAAGTGTTCAGTGAACAACGCTTTGATGAGAGACATTGCTGATACCCATTTATAGGCCAATCCCAAAGAGTTCCTGTCCCCTTCCCTTCCACAAAATACAATATTAGTCATAATTTCATATTTAAGCTCTAGATCTTATAGGTTTTAATGCTTTACACTACTTTGATGGCTACAGCGTCTGCCTCGCACCTCCCTGAGGTTACTGCCTTGATACCATGTTAGTTGGAGGGCTGCTGAGCAGGGAGCACGTTGCCTTTCTGGAGTAATGCGAGTTTGCAGGACTAGCGCACGTCTTCTTAGCAGCCTGTTGAAATATTGACAGGAGACTATTTCCCATTGAAATCAGAACCATCAGTCTTTCTTTTTTTTTGTTGAGGACTTTAAAGAGTATTTGAGTGAGTCCTCAACTGCCATTGATGCTTACCCTATTTGTGCCAGGCTGTTTGGGAGCATGCTATGCTACCCCGGCGCTGGCACCTCTTAAATTCATACGTAGAGTCAGTTCTGAATTCTGTCTGAACCTGGTTTTCTGCCAACTTCCACATTGTGTAGCCTGTAAAATAGGGCGGCAAAGCTTCAACAAAAGGAAAAAAACACCCATGAATGCAGCAATGGAGAGGGAAAGGAGTAACTGTCAAATGTTAATGACATGTTCCTTGCTATGTGAATGAGACGAAGATTGGGTTGGGGCAGGGGGGAGGAGGGAGGCACGCACAGCTCGGAGTATAGCTGAATTTTTAGAGGCACCGGTTGAAAGGAAAAAAAAGTGAAAAAAATCTCATGTTCCAGCTGAAAGAATACGGGAAAGTTATTTGTTCCAAGATCAGTTTCTACTCAGGACAAAACCGGCACCCTGAAGGGTCTTTAGGCTGCTGAGATGGGGACCTAAATCCCTGGGCTATCCTGTCCAAAGCAGGACTGATCGCTCCAGTGCAGCAGTGGTTGTGATGTATAGCCAGGCCACTACCTTGGCATTTCTCATCTGCTGTACCAATACTCGGGTCATGCAAAGCAACGAGTGTGGAGCTGGATTCTCTTCCTTCTGTCACATTGATTCATTTGTTATCTAGGGTCATTAGTTCTTCCATACGGAGATCCATTACCGCCAACGATTTCCAAAGCCCAGTGAAATGCTTCATACAGGATCTCCATAAAGTGAAAATGATATCGAGACCTGGTGCTGCGCGGTCTTACAGGGTTGAAAGTGTCTAAAGCACGTTCCTCTTTCTCAGGGCACCCTGAATTTTCTGTTGATCACAACGAATTAATGCATGGACAACTGAAAAACTCCCACAATATATTAAGTATTCATCTGCTGTGCAAAGATGGATGATTTCTTACCAGCTACTACAAGGAAACATACAGTTCACTTAATTGCCAAGCAATCCCTTAAAAGCACAGCTTGCATTTTCTCTGCCATAACTATTTGGCTGGTTGATAGGACTGTGAGGTCAACAATGTTATCACCACAAGTCTCATTTAATCTCCCTATGACTTGCTTCAGCCTGGAAATAGTCCAGCAAGAACCCACTGGGGCAGAAATCTGTCTCCAGTCCTGTAATAAACCCACTGAGCCAAATACTACCTGCACCTCTAGAGAACGAAGGCTCACAGTGACCCCACAGTCACTAATCACGGCCACGGCACATCCAATTTACCTGCGTGCAGACGGTCCTTAATGAGAATTAACTCGGAGAGGGATGAGGGAACCTGGAGTCCTGATGCTGTGATTTACTGAACCCCATGTGAGGCCTCACTGCATCAAAAAAGATGGGTCTGTGCTGCCGGTGGAGGCAGTTATTCCTGAGCAAACACCAGCCTGGCTCTGTGGGGCTGATGGAGGCAGCCAAGCCGGTGGCCTGGTGGCAGCGGACTCCACGGAGACTGTCCCCTCCATGCCCTGCTGCCTGCTCCCCCCGCACCAGGAGAGGCTGTAACGTGCTCCTTTCCAGCTCGCTGTGCGCCAGATGTCACAAGTGTTAGACATTCAATCTATAACAATAAGGGAGACGTAAAAACAGTAACTATTAAATATTTATCAAGATTATCTGTTTGACCTTTATTTTTACAACTATTTGCACGCTAGCAAGGCGCTGCGGAGGCTGGTGCAAAGAGGGGGCTGTGAAAGCAGCTGTGCCTGGCGCCACGGCCCGGCTCCCGCTTTCCACCTTCCCGTCTTCCTCCCCCTCTCCTCCTCCTCCTCTCACCTTCCCTCCTTCCTCTGGGCGTGCTGGGAATAAGCCCACAGGTCTGATAAAAGCCTGAAATGGCCACTGCGGTTGGCACAGAGCAGATGGCAGCAGTAAAGCTAAGGGAGATTTCATTATTACTATCTGATTTAGCCAAAGCACATCCAAGCCGTCCAACAAGGCGCCACTTCCCAAGCTCGCTGCATCTTAAGGAGGCAGCACAAAAGCCGAGCAGGACTGAGGAAAGATACACTCCTTCCCCTGGTGTGTGTTCCCTGCTTTTGTCCTTTTTTCCTCGCTGTGGTAAGCTTCTCCTGTGTAGGCACCATCCTTCTCCCATCCTGACCCAGCAAAAACTTCCCAAGACTGGGGGGGAACTCCTGTGGTTCCGGGATTCAAGATGAAAATAGAGAGAGCAAGGGCAGGGAAGGAGGAGAGGGAAAAAAGAGATTTCAATTGACCCTCGGTTTCTGTTTGACCGTCACAGCTAATTGAATTGCCTTCAGTCAGTGCCAGACTTTGATGGCTGCCTTAAGAATAGGGCTGGCAGAGTAACAGAGGATGACAGCTGCTTTCTGCAGCTGGTTCCAAACCAAGGAGCAGGTCAACGAGCATGGATGAACTGGGGCTTGAAAGCAAGGAAGTACATGCGCACTCGCCTCCACGCCATGGGCTGAGCGATGGGAGAAATTGCCATTTCTCTCTCTCTTTTTTTCCAATTCAGCATAAAACATCTGGACAAATGTCTCTGTGTTATGGTAGGTGTTGAGGTTTTGAGTACTTCCCCCCCCACTTCCTTCCTATTATGTTCCTAAGTCCATTTTTCTGCCCAATGGCTGGGATGGAATCAGTAATCGAAAAGCGGCACTGCTGAAATCAATTGAAAAAGTCATTAAGCAGCTGTGGTGTAAAAAAGCCTACCCGGCACTGAACTCTGGAGCTGGCCCCATTCATTCACTTCTTCTCCCCAGTTTGCTCCGGCTGCCCAGTTGGGACACCACATCCTGAAGATCCATTGGCTGCAGCCAGGCATGGAGGAACCAGTCACCTGTTAAATTTAGATTTCTTGAATCTGCCAACAGCCTGACACATTGATAAACAGCCGCGATTTTTAGCAAAGGTTGGGAACGCTCACTCACTTGCCGTTAATTGCTTTGTGGTACTGAACCATAAAACCTGCAGTGACTCAAGCCTGAGCAACCTCCCAGCCATGCAGGCGGTGGTGACCAGCCATGGTGAGATCAAGGTCCCTCCATCACTCTTCAGACTGTGGGCCAGTCGATCGTTCTCGGAGTAAAACCTCCCAGATTTACAACTAGCCCAGCTGCTGTGTCAATAGGAACTAGGAGCTGTGGCCACCAGGCTGTCACTGACAGAGGCAGACCTCCCAGCCAGCAGCCACCAACCCGTGCCATGATTCACTATGGCAGGGGCAAAGGTGCCCCGAGTGCAGGGTGCACTCGTGGTGCTGTGTGATTAAAAGAGGAAAGGAGAACGCAGATGTGCTCCGTGTGCTGAGCGAGGTCAGACGCTACGAGAACTCCTTGCTCAGGCATCTCAAAATGATTGCGTCCATATGAGCTCAGGGGTGGAGAAAAGAAAATAAAGTAGCAGTGGTGGTTGGATTGCTTAAAAAAAAAAAGAAAAAAAGTCTTGCCCTTGCCCAGATCTGAACCCTGTCCCTGAATACTGAGAAATCAGACTTTTTTTTTTTAATCTGGCCGTAGATATTTTGATAGGTTATGTGAAGACTATGAAACATCTACAGGGCCTACAGGAAAGATGGGGAGGGACACTTTATGAGGCAGTGTAGCATTAGGATGAGGGGTAACAGTTTTAAACTGAAAGAGGGGAGATTTAGATTGGATATCAGGAAGAAATTTTTCACTCTGAGGGTGGTGAGCCCCTGGCCCAGGTTGCCCAGAGAAGCTGTGGCTGCCCCATCCCTGGAGGGGTTGAAGGCCAGGTTGGACGGGGCTTGGAGCAACGTGGGCTGGTGGGAGGTGTCCCTGCCCATGGCAGGGGGTGGCACTGGGTGATCTTCACAGTCCCTTCCAACCCGAACCATTCTGTGATCTTATTATGATAGGCCATTCTACTCTAAGCTGATGGTCAAATATTTTCTAGGAAACAAAGGCATAAAAATACATCGAACTGATATCTAAAGAAGGAGGATGACCTAACTTGCCAGTAAAAGTTATCATTGTTTTTTTCACCAGAGCATTTTTTTTTCTAGCTTTCATTAAAAAAAGGGAACCAGAGCAAATCTACTCTTAAAGGAGAGAGCTTCCTTTTTTGTCTTTTTTTTTTTCTTTTTAAACGGGATATACCTCAGATTGTTTCTGATGGAGTGCGTCTAATCCTCGAGTGGAAGAAATTAGCATGACAATCAGTGACTTCTCTATAAATAGAGCAATTATCAGGAGAAAAATAAGGTCAGAATGCATTTACTACTAATTCAAAATCTTAGCGAGCCGCTGTCCTGTGTCCGGCGGGGACAGGGTTAACCCCGCCCAGGCTCCGGCAGGGACACCGGGATCCCATCCCGCGGGAGCCGTTTCCCGCCCGGAGCTGCCGGGGGCGGGGGCAGGAAGTCGCCGCTTGGAGCGGGCGGGGGCGTCCCGGGTCCGGTGGGTGAGCGGCGGTTCCGGAGCCGGGTTTGTTTATTCCTCTGTCGTTGTTTTCTTGTTCTGCTCAACTGCCTTTGTCTCAACCCGCGAGTTTTGCCCTTTTTTTCTGCCGATTCTTCCCGTACTGGGAAGCCCGAGGAAGCAGCACGTGGTTCCTTGGTGCCGGCTGAGGCCAAACCGCGACGGCCCTTTTTTGGCGCCCGACGTGGGGCTGGGAGGGTTGAGGGAACGGGAGAGTCCAGCCGGAGCTTGTGAAAACAGATTCGTTGTGTGCGTTTATAGCATTAGGTGGATAGTCGCTGGTCACCACGTTGCTGGGTTTGTTCTCGTGGCTGTGTGATATAAATTCCCGTGTGGTTTATGTCCTGCCTGCGATGCTGTTTATCATCTCTGGGCAGCGAACTGGAATGGGAAACACTTGGGATATTGGGCAGCCTGAGAGAGCGGCACGGGGTTCTTTGGTGCCGTCTGAGGCCGAACCACGACAGCCACTAAACAAGTGTTTTGCTGTAACGTGGAAGTGTTGCGGGGGTGTGAGTTGGGAAGCAGAGCTTATACATGCTGCTTACAATTTTATAAAGTGGAAATATTTGAAAATTCTGTCTTTAAAAGGCTGTGGGCATAAGGCCAGCTATTTCTCTGGCATGTAAACGATATATCTCTTTAAAATTTACAGCTGAAATGTGCCCCTCTCGTCAGAGGATAGTTAATTAATGAGATGATAGAGACTGGGCAACAACAGAAGATGCTAATATAAACTGAAGAATCTTTATGCTTATACTCCTGCTTAAGCACTCATTATTTTTATTATCACAAGAAGCGTAACAGGCTGGATGGACTGTGGTCTCTTCTGATGACAGCACTAATACATCTTTCTCTAACACGTTCACCTGGCCCAATGGCATAAAAGGACAAATCAAAAGAACCACATTTCACTCATACTCCTCATGACCTATTATTATTTTTAATGATTCAAGGACTAACACACTATGGTTATTCATCCTGTTGGGATTTGCAAATAACGGAGGTTGATCTGAATATAGAGCAGATTTCTCTCAAGACAGTCACGAGGTTTAAGTTGCACCTGGGTTTATGTCCACGCGTACAGATGTTAAAAGTTAAGGAGATCAGCAAGAAGAATCTAGAGTCAGAGAAAAACTTGTTATAGCTCCCTCAGAGTGAAAAGTGGTCACTTGCAAGGCACGGACTTTTTGGAGATACCCTGAAAGTTTCTACAAAGTTTCATCAGTGGCTGGGAAAGATTTGAGATGTTGATGGTGGGGATAGTGTGTCCCTTCTGCTGAACAAAAAGGTGAACTCTCCCTTTTGTACCTATGGTTAACAGCGGGTTCTTTATGGTACAAGGCATCCGTCTCAGGTATCTCGTGGAGCTTTCTAAATGCACTTGGTCTATACCATGTGCACACATGGCTCCTGTGAGTCTCTGGGATCAGAGGGTACCCGAGTCCTCAGGGGCTCTGCTGGTTGGCGACCAGGCTCTTTGTGCTGGGGATGAGGAGCCTGTGGTTCCACCAAGGTGTTCACACTTCGTCTTCCCTCTGTCCTCCCTGTCACCGTGCCAGGTCAGAGACTGTGCGTAGCCCCAGTAATTAAGCCAGATAAATAAAATCACATTGCTCATAATTACTGTGGACAATTTTGTGTAATTAGATGTTAAGTGTGGTAGCCACTCTCCTTTATGGCCCTAGATAAGTACCTGCACCTTGACTTAGAAGAAGCCTGGTAGGAAATATAACTGCTTTGTTGCTCTCTGTGTAATTAACTACCATTAAAGCCACTAATTAGATCATAAGTTTTAAATAAGATGCCCTAATTATCTTTGGTACATGGTGAACTGATTTGCTGGGGCAAAGCCTTCCAAAATGAAAAAATATCTTTTGGCAGCTCTCAGGGTTATTCTTATTGTATTATTTTTCTGTATCTCAGAGCCCGCATGAGAATGCGTTACAGGTGCACTGCACACTTGCCAGGGAAGAGGTAAATTTGGTGCCCACTAGTTCCTATTGCGCTGGAAGACCCAGCCTCGGGGCAGGAAGGCAAAGGAGTGAGTAGATGCCTCCAGCACACACACAGCAGATGATCTACAAATAGCTGCAGGTGTGTGCACACATGGGGGAAGTTCTTATTTCCAGAGAGGAATACAATTTTGTTTTGATGAAAACATTCTTCATCTGTCTTCTATTTCTATTTTGCTTTTGTTGGTAATGCTGCACTACAGAATAAGTTCAGAAGATGTTGGTAAAGCAATTTGTGTCTTCTTAATTCTGATTTGGTTTAGGCAGCTTTCCGTGAGTTGTCCAGCCCGCAAGCTGTCTGATCCCCCAGGCCCTAGGAGCAGAGAACATGGTGTGCACAGCAGAGAGAATATAATCTAGCAAACACTTACATCTGAACCCTGATTATAAAAAAAAAAAAAAAAAAAGTTTTGTCCAGTTGAGGAACAAATATTCCATGTGGTTTAGCATTCAAAGCTCTCTGACTTTGCATTTCATGAGCTTCTGATGTTTGAGCAAAGGTGAGCCAAAGCCAAGGCAATTCGTGGGGTGAAGACCTGCACAGAGATTTCACGGTGTAAATACAAGCAATACAGACTCAACAAATATTCTCACTGAGCTTTTCATCCATTCTAATTGGGAGAAAAATGTATGCTAGTCTGGCACTCCACTGTTAGCTCAAGGTTTTAGTTCAATCCTATATTGCATTCTGAAGAATGACAACTGCAAAAAGCCAGAGAAAGGTAAAGAATGAGGCTGAAAAGGCATGGAAGGACAGAACTGAGCAGCAGGAATCAGTGAAGGCCCAGAAAGAGCAACTACGTTTTTCTTGTAGCCCATTTTCTGTTTCCCAGGGTCAGGCGTAGCTGGAAACCCCTCAGCGTGGGACCGAGCTCAGGGCAGAGTATGACTGCTCTGAGAAAAAAAGCATTTGGCAGCAGAATCTTTACTAGAAACTAAGATATAGAGACAACTCTAAATTGTTTCATTATTTTGTGCTTGTAATACCAACACTCTGCTTGGACACAGGTGATAAGAGAAGAAATATTGTTTGATAGAAGCAGTTTCTCTACGGCAGAAATACAGTACGCTGGTAAGCCTTTGTCCTAGTCACTCAACAAGCGAGCCGAGGAGCTGGGTTTTGTTTGAAATCCCTTAAGTGAGCCAAAATTTTGCAGACCTCAGACCACTGACCCTTTCCCAAGGCAACAGCCTTCTCCTGCCCACCCTCCGTCTCAAATGAGAAGTGGTCCTCTGTTCTCAGAAAATCCTGGAAGTCGCTTTCCCTTCCCATCGCATCAATAGAGAACTAAACACCATTACTTACAGAGCCTGTGCTGCGTGAGATTTCACTCCTCCCATGACTTGAAGTTTCCTTGAATAATGGATATCCTAGTTTATTTTCCCTCATCCGATATATCATTTGATTCCGTTGCAGGTATGACACTATCAATATACAAACTTTCAGGTTTGAAAGATGATTGAGAAAGAAGGAGGCATTTTAAGACAAATCAGTCTTCCTTTTACTTCCAGATTTGCACAAGGTGGTGGACTTGCTTGGATCTAATCTGTCTATATTGAATTAAAAGGAGTATTTTAGCTTTCAGAAAGGTCTTGAGATCCATTTCTGAGAGGCCTGGGTATTATTTGCCATTGCTTCCTGCAGCTGCCAGGTCCTTTTAGAGGTCTGAACCGTGACATCTAGGTTGTAATTTAATGTTTCATTCCTGTGAACACCTTGGGCTCCCAGGAACACTTTGAAAGGTCAAAGGAAATTTTAAGCACTCCCTTGCCTCTGTTGCTGCATCCAAAAATAAAAATACGAATAAAAATACAAAACAGTCCCTAGGAAGAAAATACTTGGTTGTGTCCCATCAAAGACAGCACATTGTGTTATTTACCGAGGGGGTGGGGAAGCTGTAGCTCTCCTTGCTCCCTTGTTTTGCTGAGTACAGATACCTAAGATAGGAATCTCTTACCCTTAAGGCAGCTCCAATAAAAGTCAAATAAAAAAGAGTCTCACCCACTCCAGAGTGGGACAGTCTTCCTCACCATTCCTTGTTTTACTTAGAAATGTTCACGTTTCTAAAAAACAAATTTGTTATCTGGCCACTCTTGTGTTTTTCTCCTCAGCTGCCCTGCTCCTTTTTCTCCCTTCCTCTTCTGGTCTCTTCCTACAACAAGCCTAGGCTGCAAAGAGGGATTTCAGCAGGAAATCTTTGTGTGCGGTGAGCAGCACCGGCGGCTTCTGGACCTACTGGACTTTGGGTGAGTGAAAGGAGATGGGGGTCACCATAACCACTGCAGCAAGGTTGTACCTCGCAATCATGTCAAAAAGAGTTAAAAATCCACAAAATTGAGCAACCATGATGTGATGGCCTGCTCTGAAACCGTAGCAATGGAAATAAAGTCCCTAAAATAAAAAGCCCATAAATGTAAATAATCCAATCTTGAAGTTAGTGATTGCTCCAAGTGGAGCCCCAACAGAATAGAAAGTTAAGCAGTAGCCTCGTGGTAGCTGGTTGGATGAAGGTATAGCCTCTGGTTACCTTAGATAACTTTAATACTAAAAATCACACCTCTAGGAGGAGATTTTATATGTGAATGTAGGACCACCTTAGTATAACGAGCCAGACAGAAGTTGGGACATGCGCAAATGAGCTTTTGTTATATAATTACAAGTGACCCATCAGCTATTTTGATGTGATTTTCCTTCATTAACCTTCTTGTATGAGAGACCCTCGGTGTTTCCCAACAGGTGTCCTAGCTTTGCGAATTATCACCTAGCACCCTTTTCTGCACCAAACTGGAACAGAACAAATATCTTGACTCCATATATTGATTGTTTTTTGCACACTGGGTAAAGAACCCAGATTTGGGACAACAGTAACTTCAGCTAAAAGCACTGATTGCCGGCTAGACTTAGCCACTTTGTAATAGCGGGGACATGCTCGTATACACTAATGTCTTTCTCATCCCCGCTGAATGCAAAGGAAAAAACTGCCGCCTTCTGACTTCCTTGCCCCCAGGAACAAAGCAGTAGCCTTGGGTCTTCAAGGAGAGCAAGTCTCTCCTTTTACCTGTTGGCTGAGCACAGAGCAAGCAGAAGGAAGGGAAAGGCACACGGAGTGGAAAGTTGTGCTCGCCGGTGGTAAAAAAATCACTTTGTGGTGGGATCCGAAGTCTCACAAGTTATCTGTTACACCTTTAATTCCTAGATGAATCAAGGGAAAAAAATAGTTGTATGTTCTTATTCTCTGGTACCGTGGTACTGCTCAGCCACTCAACCCCAGCAACCTAACCTCTGTCATACAGAGCCAAAATAATATAAGTGATAATGTTGTGTTCATGAATAACCGACAGGTAGCTGCACCAGAGCACGCAAAACAATGGCAGCAATTATGGCTGCTTCTTCATGACTCACAGCAGGAACTTAACTGCTGCTAAAGAAAGCTTTTGACACCCTCTCCCCAGCCTGTTCCCACACACAGGCCTCCTAGAATTTCAATTTAAGATTAAATTTGAAATGTGTAATTAATTGGCTAAAAAATCCCTTCCTCTATAATAAACACCAGTCAGCTGCAGACCCTCACTGGGTGTGCCTTTTCTGTACCTGCTGCAGTAGTTTTCTGCCTTTATTTTGGGATAGGTTTTGCAACCTTTTGAATAGATACTTTTCCAATAGCCCTACATGCTAATAACAAGCATCACATTATTAGCACACTGTTTGGATGGGATATTCAAAGAAACTGGCTTTTACAGGGATGGAAATCAGGAAGAAGTCTCAGAAATAATATTAACTTTTGGGAAACTATCTAATAAAGCATTTTCTTAAAATAGACAGGGCAGAGCTTCACTGGAAGCTTGACTTGCAACACAGAAGTTAAGCCCCTGTCTCTTAAACACAGCCTAATCTTTTGCAGAAATGTACCACTTTGCAAGATTCCTAATACAAAACCAACCCTTCCATTTTGGTTGCAAATAAGATGAAAATCAGAATGGAAGCGTCAAGTTTTTCTTGAGGAATCGCATATAACAAAACCCTGGGTTTTATGCAGATTTATCCCTGGCCCAGATGTCACAATGTGGTTCATCCGTAAGCCACCGGCAGCCTCTAACTCTAACTCTAACCCTGCCCTACCCACACCAGTGCTGGTTGCACCTTTTGGGGGAACAACAAATCCTTCAGGTTTACTTAAAAGGCTCCCATGGAGTTCAAATAGGTATCAGATCAAGCTTCATTGACTCCTGCTGTCACAGAGGCGATTGCTCAGCAGGAATGAAGGGAGGTGATCCTTGGACCCGTGGTTTGTAACTCTCCAAGGGACAGGGAGAGCAATTACGCACAGTCCAGCGGGGTGCAAGCCTGGGCAGTGAACCCACCACAAAGTGCTTGGGTCTGAATATCCTCAAACAATTTCTCCTGTGCTATTAAACATACACCTTCCCTACTGCCCAAAGTAGATAAGGATGTAGATTTTGCCTCCAGCATGCCCTGTTGTTAGACGGTCTGTCAGCTCCAGAGCACTCCCGTTCACTGGAGCGGCCCGTGTAATTATAAAGGAAGGGTAATTGAAATAAGGAGAAAGTAACACTTGAAAGGGAAGCAAATGATTCAGAACATGCAGAGCCATCCACCCACATCAGCGGGGTCAGGAGGTCTCTCAAGCTTGGAAGCAGAAATGCTTTTGTCTGGAAGGAAAGAAAAATAAACCCTAATAGGATATATTTATAATCTTAAGTACTGGAACTTCTTGTTTTCTTTTTTCTTAAAGCAATCCCTCTCACTTTGCAAGATAAGAAGCAAGGAATATATTTGACAGAGGAGGGCCCTTAACCCGCAGTTGACAGCCAGTGCTGGACGACATGCAATAGAGGAGGAAAGGGGGTTGGTGTAGACCCCCTCAGACAGGTCTGCCTCTGCCCACCACTCCTGCTTTTAAAAAAAACCTTAATCCTACTTTTTCTCCCTCCAACCATGTAAAGCCTGGTGAAAAAGATACCCTCTCTTCAATCTCAACCCTGACAGGCAAGAGCTTACAATGAAATTCCTGCAGGATTCGCAATCCAGGTGTTTCAACTCCAGTGCCTTGATTTCTGGCCCAGGTCTGCAGACTAAGCAAGAGCCTCAGAAGCTGTAAATTGACATTGCTCCATTGACTTCGGCAGAGCTAAAACCATTTGCACTTGCAGATGATGTGGTCCACTGTTTTATATACCCATTTTCTCCCCTCAATTGCTTTATAATCACACCCATGCCAAAAATATTTCAGTGTCCTAGTCTGTCTCTGGAAGATTTGAGAGCACCAGCCCTCCTCCAGTTTACACTGTTGACTCCATGGATACGGACAGAAACTGAAGAGCTGCAGGTGCCCCAAAAGAACCTGTGGTAATGCCAGAAAGAGTCACAGACCTCCCCGGTCCTAGTGTAGCAGGTGCTTCATAAACACTGGCCTGTTCTCATGCTTATTGGAGACATTGTTTCAATATTTTATTGACATTTGCTGAATGTTCTAATGTTGGGCTGTTACTAGCTGCAGGTTTAACCAGAAGAACCAGCTGTGAGTCTGATTTACTCCATTTTAACAGCAGGAGCAAGCCCAGGCATCCCATCCACCCCAGTAGAGCATGGAGAGAAGGCTCCCAGAACTGAAAGTTCAAAGGTAAAAGCCTGTGAAATAGAAAACTTTTAGGAGAGACAAATCCATAGCATATGAGCCATAGATTAGAAATAAGCTTCTCCATGATTTTTCGTGGCTTAGTTCAGACAGTTCATCCCTAACACAGGCTTCCCAGGCAACACTGGATGAGCTAGATCCGTGTGTGTATGCTTCCCCGTAAATGATTATCTCCTCTCTTCAGGAGAGTCTTCATGCAGGACAGTTTCTTATTGCACATAAATACAGAACCTGTTGAAAATATTTTTCTCCAGTAACGCTTCTAGGAAGCACTGACTGAAGGAAGCGTTAGCAACCATTTTTAGTGTTTTGTAAAGTATTTTATGTATTCCAGAAGCCTTCCAGCCTTCCAATCACACCTTTTTCATAGTCTGATAGTTTTCACTTTTAAGAAGATCTGATATTCTAGTAACATTTTTTTTTCCTCACTTCAGCAGTTTTAAATACATCTTGTCACAGCCCAAATATTTTCCCCATTCTACTTCAATGATTCGATAGATCTGTGGGGAATTTTGCCCTCGAGTTAGATTATTTGTTGCAGGAATGAGAAGTAGAAAACACTTTTAAACAAAGTTCATTTTTTCCCCTCCTGGTTCATGACAGCTCAGTATACTAAAGTACTCAGAGCTTCATCTCTAACCACACAGCTTGGTGTACTTTAAAACTAGCCTCATACCATATTAACGTTATCAAAAAGACTACAGAGAACAGCTAATATAATTTTAGCGTTGTATGGCTATAAAACATTACTTATATGCTAAACTGCAAGAATTACCAACCTAGTTTTCAAATAATAATCTGCCCAGAGCACAACTATAGAGAGTTCCACTAGAAAATGCTAATAATAGCCTATATAAATTGCCTACAGAGGAGAGCGGCTATCTTTAGGATTGTAACTATTTCAATCATGCCCAGTTGCAGAGAGCCAGCCTCCCGCAGCACCAGCCATGCCCTGGTCCCACTAAGGAATGTGGGTCCTGCTGGTTCTTGCTTTTATTTGGAGCAGGTTTCCCAGCAGGTAGCTCTTTGGTCATCAGCCCCTTAAATTCAGGTGGGATGAGCAGCACCAGTCTTTGTGTTGGAGGGGTAGGGCGTGGTTGGATCTTTTACCTGGGCCTTTTGTTTTACTGTTTCTTAATTTTTATTTGTTTTAGTGTTCTGTTTTCTACAAGCAATAAATTTTAAGGTGGTGTTGAAGTTCTTTCTGTACTTTTTAAGGAGAGTTAGTTTATCTGTTATTAAGCTCACTGCTCTTATGCTAAAGAATTTTTTTTCTCTCAGCTTTTAGTCTGGAACTAGAAAGTATTTTGTACAGGTTTTGCTTTTTTAATACTATAAAGCTTTAGGATTCCCTGGAAGAAGATGCTTGGGAGCAGGCAGTTGGAAAAAGCAGTTAATGTTTGTTCTTGTTCACTCTAAGGGAAATATCAAGATAAGCAGAGAGGTTTGTTAGTGCCTTAATAGGTAACTCCTGTTAACAGTTATCCCAGACTAGGGCCTTTACTAGTCTTTGTTCTGAGCCCATTGCTAGTAGAGGCTGTTACTTTTCCTAGGAGTTGGGATACTTTTAATATCTGTTATGTGTTCTTTGGGTTATTAAGTTGTGGAGTGCAAACCCTTCCTTTGGGAGGTGATAACATCCCAAAGAGCAGCTCCTCCTCCTTGGGAGGCATCGATCAGTCTGCTTCCAGATAGAAATGTGGGTAGGTGCGTGATGCCAGAGATGTGCTTCAGTGCCATGGTTTGTTTATTTTCTGGGGCTCTTCAGGAAAGGTCAAAATTGTTGTGAGGCGGATGGCACGCAAGGTCCCTGCCCCAAAGAGCCAGTGTTTAAGAAAACTCTCTCAGAACTGTAATGAAGAGAGGAGGCGGCTGTGGCACAATCTAGCCAAATTATATTGATAATATGTAGTAATTATATAGCACTTCACATGATCAGAGCACTTTACAAACATTAACTAATTTACAGCATTTACTGAAAACAGATGTGCTTTTTTCTGGGAAAAAGAGGGAAACACTGACTGTGCTGGCAGCAGAGAGTAGTGGTCAGGCTGTAGTTCCCTGGTTCGTGAGGAAGCTGGAAGGTGGTGCGGGGCTCCATGGAGGGACCTTCAGAGGTCTTGTAGCCACCTCTAGCTAAACCATGTCAAAAGGGAGAAGTACCTCCCTCTTCTATGGCAGTTTCTGAATCTGCAGGGTAATTTTAATCTTTCAGATGATCTTTTAATGTCCAAGAAGAACATGGACTGCAGGTGAAGGCAGGGGAACTGCTCTGCTGTTGTGGTCATCAACCTCTGATAGCACTTGGAGCAAGACAGCTGATGGCAGCAGCAACCTCTCTCCTGTGGCACAACAAAAAAGGTATGATTGCCTTGGTAGACCTAAGGCTGGATTCTGACTTTTGGGTCTTGCTTTTTCTTCCTTCTTGGCTTTCTGTTTAACATTCTCTGCATATCTGGCTGGCATCATGTGCTTGTAACACCACCAGTTCATCTCAAGTGGTACCTGTATTCAGCGCCATCAAGTGCAACTATAAATTTGTTATGCTAGATGTCCTTTAGAGGCACAATAAGGATGTAACATTGAACCTTCACCATGCGTAGCCTGTTCTGTCATCAAAATGAGTAGCTTCTGCAGTGACTCAAGTACAGCTCCTTAGAAGGTACTGGAAGAAAAGTGCCTGCAAGACAGTGATGTGAGAGCACAAATACCCAAAGTTCCTGTGATAATTTCCTTTTGCCCTTCCTGTGATCAGCCACTGTTTTCTTTGCCTCCTGCTTTCTTTGCAGGCACATTAAAAAAAAAGAAGTTTACCTATTAACCTTATAAATTAGCCTTTTATGTGGTACTGTATCAAAAGGCTCTTGAAGTCCAATTGAATTATGCTTTACTTCTTCACCCTGTCCCTTGTCATTGTCACCTCCTCAAAGAAATTAATCAAGTTTGTTAGGCATGACCTCCCTTTAGTAAATCCAGGATGACTCTCTAAACAATCTGTACTTGCCAAGTGTGCTCTGATACTGTCCCCAAGCAGCGAATGTGGACTTCTGCGCAAATACAGAGATTATAAAGCTGTGCTCAAGTGGTGCAGGGAGGGGTAAAGCTTATTATGGGACTGCAAAGCAGGGTCTGGCTAAGGATGAGAGGTATATTGGGGTAGGAGGGGAGTCCATGTAACACCACAGGTATGGATGAAAGAGTATAAAGATGGTCAAAATAAAGCTGTGGGATGCTTCAGCAGTGTTGCAGCCTGGTGTTGAATGGAAAGAGCAGAGAAGAAGAGGGGAGGCTTGGTGCTCCAGAGCTGGGCTGTGCCACAGAGCACTGGAGGGAGGCGGCAGAGCCCAAGGATTTCCGCGATGATGCAGTAAAAAAGCTGAACCCTTGAGCAGGGAGGTGGGAGCCCGAGGAGGCTCCCGAGCCGCTGCAGCACCGGGCTGGGTGGCAGAGCTGTGATGCTTCTGCCCGAGGGCTGCGGAGCCGGGGAGAGCAGGGAAAAGAGCTGGGGAAAAAGGGGGTCTCTGGTAATGCTGGTTTGTGGTAATGCTGCAGTGCAGAGGAGTTGTGCAGAGACGGGGGAGGGAATGCAGGGAGCTTGGTGTAATGATGCAGTGCAGAGCAAGGAAGAGGGGAAGCTGCGCTGCAGATCCTAGAGCTCAGGTAGGATTCGGGGAAGGAGCAGGGACTGTCTGGCCACTGTAATGCAGTAGCGCAACAGCCCTGGACATTCACTTGCCTCTATGATTCAGAGCAGGAGGGAGGCAACATTTTTTTAGGGCAGGCTCAAAAATCCTTGATTTTATAGACTAGTTTTTAAGCCATAATGATTCTGGGGGTTTTTTTCCAAGCTTTTCCTCCCTGAGAGGGTGAAGCTTGATTTGACAGGTGATTCTTGTGTCATCATGAGACTCCAGGAGCTGGGACTTTAGGGAAAAAAAATGAATGAGATCTGCAGATCTGAGCTTAGGAAGCAGAGTCACAGTGACAGCAGAGCAGAACTGTGCTCATTTGATACTTGAGTGATTGCTTTCTTTTAATCTCAGTTTGCATTGCATGTTTTGCTCGAGGAACTCCTCTTTTTTCTTAAAATTGCTTTCACCCTGTCTTGCATAAGATTCTTCTGTCTTAGTGTGGTGATATAATGGATTTACTGGACAAGGAAAATGCCCACGGTTTTGCTACAGAAATACATGAGGCCCTTATCAAGCAGATTCTTTTTCCAATTAAATATATAGTTTTGCTTGTTATGTGTCTGTTGGTGCTAGTAGTGCTTGTGAGGAACTCCAGCAGAACTTGCAGTAAACCTGCCTGAAATCAGGAGAATGTAATTATTCTTTTTCACTTGGTTTCTGTTTCCTTTCAAGTCTCTACCCATTTGGTTTTTTTCCTGCATTAAAGACTAATGGGTTACAAATTTCAGTTTAGGAGAGGAAGGCTGTATGTGAGGGACGGGAACAGATGAAGCACAGAAGTGTTGCTTCCTCCTATAGCACTTGTCACAACTCAAGAAATTCACTGAACAAAAAATGCTGAGGCTTGGAAGTTACTTCTGGTTTTAAACTTAGCAGAGAAATAAGAAGTGTGTTTAAAAATGTCGCGTGAGAGATCAGTGTGAGGGTGTCTAGTTGTGTGGTGGGTGGGAGCTCCACTGAGGATGCAGCAAGGCAAGAAGTCCTGATGGAGCTGGGACTGTGGGCATCGCTTCCAGAGTGGCATGTGAGTAGGTAGCACTGAAAGGACTGTTCTTCTCCGCATGGACCAATGGGCATTATCGTATCCCAGGCTTCACCTGAAATACTCCACAAAATTTTCAGTGGAAGTGCCTAGGCTTCCGCAGTATATTTCTGGAAGCGAAAGGGCATTTTCCCTAACTAATTTTGATGCTTTGAAGTTCTGCTTTACAGTATGCTCATGGCTGACATATTCTTGTCAGGATTCAACACAGATATAACTCTACTCAAGTAACATCCTCAGAAGCAAACCTACATGTTGCCTGAGAGCAGGTCTACATAAACCAGCTGGGAAAAGTGGTGTTATTTGCTATCATCTCCTTGATGCCACTGCTGGAACTGTTATTACTCCTCAGTACAATGTCCTAGATCATCAAAGAGGGACCACTCCTTCAGAGCCATAAGGCCATTATTCAAGGAATTATATAGGACTTTTTTAACATGTTGTAGTGTGAATCACTGTCATCTTACCTGGCCCCTCCTGAAAGGGGAGCAAAATGGAAGGGGGAATATTTAGCTGATTATCTGCTTGGATCTGGAAAAAGCAGGGAGGTTGATCTTTTGGTTGATTATTCACTGGTTTAAACATTACCCAGGTCTTTCCTCTGTTCAGCTGCCTGCCTTCCTTATTGTTTCCTCACCAGGATTAACAGATAAGAAGATGGAGTGCTCAGTGAAAAGTGAGAGGTTTTGTTAGTGGATCTGCTCATCTATCAAAGTCCAGACTGCAGCCTTTTGTAAATTGACTCTGCTACTTTTCTTCTTTCATAAATTACTTTAAAAAATAGAGACAAAAGGCTGCCAACTGTGTTAGTTCCTGGAAAAATCCTTCTTCTGTTTAATGTACAACTCTTGAGAGACATTTAAAAGTGAGATGCAGCCATGTGTGAATGCCTGCATATATACTGGAGTGCCATATCACACGCTGAAGAATTTCAACATCCCACATGGTGACTTCGCAGAGTCTGTTTTCTCCAAGAGAAGCCTGTTTCAGGTTTGGGGCCAGCCCTTCAGAGGCAAAGCCCTTCACTCGCCTGCACTGACTGCGTCATCTAGGGTGATGTTGGTACCCAAATCAACTGTCTCTTCCCAGTCGTTTCAGCTTGGTTGGCACAGGAGACTTGCAAGTGTGCTGCCATGTCTACAGCCCTTTCTTTATATCTGTGGTTTGTGGACTTTGCTATAAAGGCCAAGATTATGAATTCCTTTCCATATTTATCTATTGCCATTTCCTAGGTCTTAAGAACTCTGCGGAAAAGTCACTCATTCTCCTGTTTCTAACCACACATGTATCTTTGCAGAGTCCTGTTGCAATGGACAGTTGCGTGAGACATGCTCGTGGTTATGGCACTTGAGGTATGGGTTTGTTGCCATAATTCGGATCATTTAGAAAGCGTGATGGCAGGGAATTCAGCTAGTAGTTCACATGGCAAACCCAGAGGCAGCTGTTGGTCAGAGCATGGCAATCTGGGGGTTCATTCCTAAAAAAACCACACTGCCTGCATGTTCAAGTGAACCACTCTAACCTCCAAAATATGACTCAGACTTGTAATATCATTTTACAAGAGTGTGTTTTCCCCTCTGCCTTCCCCCTATTAAGTCACTGCTGCTGTCAAAGCATCCACAGGGAGATCAGAATACTGAATATCTCATCTCTTATTCCTAAACAAATGGTGATTCACATCTTTAAAAATGACTTATTTTTGTTGGCAATTTGAGGTTTTAAGCTCAAGTCACCGTTTCTGTTTTGCTTTTCTCTGCCAAAGGAGTTCTTTCATACCTGATATTTTCCTATTATGAATCTTCATTCACTGTCGTGGCATCACCTCTTAATCTTTCATCTTAACATAGTAAGTGTGTTTAACTGCTCTGAAAATAGTCCTTTAAGTGAGTGTTATGACCCCTCTGTGCCTTTTCCATTCGCTGCTGGGCATTAACACGGTGCCTGCCTCTGTGATACAAGGCTGAGAACCTCTGAAGAGGGTGGGTGCGTAAAGAAACAAAAGGCTGAGCCAAAAGCATTTTAAATTCTTGATTTCTAATGGCATGTGGAGTGTAGGAAACTGCTAACTATAGGGAAGCAGTGTCTGGCAGGACAGGTCCTAGGACAGCAGTTTGGCCCTTACTGTGCTGTGCATGAGAGCAGTGCCCTCATTTGAGATACTGATACACATTAACTTAGAAATTTTTCAAAATTGAGGGATGGGAGCAGAGCCTGAACCAAGACATAGCGTCTGAACAGCAGGTTGTGTCCTCATGGGCACCAGCTTTGCCCTAGGACTTCAGGCCTTTTTCCCAAGCAGCAGTGAAAGGACCTTGCCAAGTTTGCTTTTCTGTCACCGATGGAGGCACAGCTCCTTTCAGCTGTGGAAAGGAGGCAGAATTTGGACTCAGGCTTGACTTTGTTCTGGTTTGGGACTGCAGAGTAAAAGGGATAAAATAGGCAAAAGGATATCAAATATTGAAGGTGGCCAAATGAGTGGGAGGGAGTCAGTAAAAAGCAGAAGACAGGAAAATTCAAGATAGCACTTTTTATGTTTTTCCTTACAGGTTAATAATTTGAGTGTTCCCTCAATTTTGCTTTCATTAGAAACCAGTGTTTGTGAGAACAAAATAAATTTAATCTGCAGTAGGCATACAAGGCAAGACCGGCATTCAAACTGAGGAGCTGGCAACTGTTTGACACCGAACTCTTGCAGACTTGTGAACAGTTCATAAACAGGCTGAGATTTTCCTCTTCACAAAGTAGTTTTGTCCTGCGAAGCTGGTCCGCGCGCTGGGAGTCAGGTCTCTGCAGCCACGGCTGCCCCGGCTCCTCGCTGCTGAGCTTCCCTCTGCCATCGCTGGGCGAGATTGGTCCCCTCAATCACCCGGTGCCATTTCACCCCGCTGCCGCTGAGCAGCGACGTCTGCCTGGGACGAATTTTGTCACAAATCTTGATTGTATTTTATGCTCCAGTGAGTTCTGTTTACAAGGGCAAAAACCTCTTCTCTTGGCACTTTACACCAGACAACCTTCCCTTGCACAAATGGGTTTTCCAACAGGAATAAACAGATACAAAGCCAAAGTTGTTTTCTATGCAAAAGTCCCTGGAATGCAAGTAAATACATTTATTTTTTTTTTCCTCGCTATTTGACCAGCCCGGGGTGACAGACTAGGAGAACTGAAAGTGTTTGTCAGACAGTTTTGCAGAATATTTCCTTTCACTAAGCATTGGAAAAAAAATGTAAAGGTGTGAGTGGGGAATTCATCTGTGTTACCAATGAGGAAGATTCAGAGTTGTTTTTTTTTTAGTTGTCATGAAGTTTGCAAAGTTGCTTATGTCGGCTTTGGTTTCATTGTCAGACGACTTAGTTCCAGTTGAGCTCTTCCATTTAAGCTGTTAAACAAATGAAAAGCAAAATTGTCACTTTTAAATAGAGTCCGCACATAATCACATTTTGAAATGGTCCTCCGTGGTAGCAGCAGAAGTTGTGTGCATTATAATATTGAATTTTAAATAATATATTGCACAAAATAGCTTCCAATTTGATTTGGGGGGATATATTTTCATGAATTATTGAGTATTTGATTATTGTAGAAAGCCTTTGCTGTTATGCACTGAAACTGTCACTCTCCCAGGCCTATGATATATGAGTTTGGTTATCAATATTTAAAGTTACGGTCAGCCCGTGTGCATGGCTGCTGATACTGGAGACACGGACTAATCAGTAGTAATGTATATGTGCCTCCTGTCTCTTGTTTGCCAGGCAGAGCTGGAGCAAATTGAGTGTAGAAGATTCCCAAGTGATTTGTGGACTGGTTTGTCATTCTGAGCAGAAGCCCCTTTGACACCGCTGCATAGAAATAAGGTGAAGAAAAGTTTGCTCGGCTTTCAAGAGAGGAGGTGTGCGAAGCCCAGCCGGCAGCAGATACCAGGCTTCCTTTTCTTCTGCGGTGATAAGGGCCAGACTGAGTAGCAGTTTACAGATATGAGTATTTAATGTAAAAAAAAAAAAAAAAAGAAATAAAAAAAAAATTGGCAACTATCGAGGGAGTCTGTGATGACTGGGAGTAAAAATTTATTGGCACCTACCAAAATGTTCTGATTTGTTGCATATGAGCCCGAGCCTCTTGGAGGATTGTTAACCTTGGAGACTCGGGTGCGGTAGGATGTGGACTTTTTTTATTCTTCAAAAACCCCATATCTTTATATGGAGAAGCAGCCTGTGTACACAGGGGTTTCATTTTAAGTAACGTGCCTGCATGCAGTGTGCTGTGAGAGGCTGATTCTGGTAGAAATACTCGCAACGCACTTTTAAAGCATTAAGCAAAGCAAATATTATGCAGCAACGAAGAAGTTAATCATCTGTTGCTTAAAATGCAGGAAAGCAAAGCCCAGTGCTGAGTGACCTCTGTTGCTTGTTCTAGATGGTGTGGAAACGAAGATGATTGCACACAGGCTAATTAGGGCAGGCCCAAACTAACAGAATCCGGTGGGACTGCTGCAGGATAAATTTGCACCCAGAAATTTGCGGTGTTGCGCTGTGATTGCAGATAGGAGAGAACCAAAATAAAAGAAGCACTGTGGCAGCTAATATGCTGACTTGTACTTGTCTAATTGAGGCTGGATGTGCCAGTGGGTAACAACAAAGCAGGCTACAAATACTGTGCTAACCGTCACTCCGTGGAATCCCTTTGGGAATGGAGGAGCGCTCTGGTTTGGCTACCTGCTTTGCAAACTGGGTATTTATCTTTAATTCAGTGATTTGGCTGAGATCAGAGGCCAGAGGAGAACCTGTAGCTCCTGTATAAGACTGGCTCAGAGTTTTATTTTCAAAAGGGAAGATAGAGGTAGGAGGAAGGAGAAGAGCTGCTACACTACTGTTTAAAAAGGTGAAAAGAGCAATACAACTTTATTTCTTAAAGCAGGAGGCAACTCTTCAGGTATGGAACAGAGGAAGCCAAAGAAGACCCCTGACTTGTCCTTGTATTGCTCATGTATTTAGTAGGTGTGTATTAATCATAATCAGCTGTGTACTGCAGCACACAAAACCACCCGTCCCAAGGCCTGTGTGTCCTTGACAAGCTGTTAAATATAGCCTAATCAAAAAGGCAGGCTCCAATAATTACTGGAGAAGTTGCACCTTGGCAGCTGCTGGAAGGTAGCAAAGATGTCACAAACGACATCAAAATCACAATTGCCACTTTTCTTCCCTGGAGCCTTTATGAATGTCATCTCTCACTCCCCAAGTCTGTGCACAGGGAGAAAGGGAAGATCTCAAAGAAGGTTCTGCATTTGTGGACAAGCAGGGAACCGGGACAGCATGGCAGCAGCAGTGTGGTCCGGTGGGTAGTGATGATGGCTCAGAAGGGTAAATAGTCATTATTATGCCTCCATTTTCCCCTTCTCTTCTTTCCCTTTTGTGAGTCTCTTCACTCCCAGCTCCTCCCTTGGAGAAGGGAATGTCCATTGGTAGAGCTGTAAAAGCTTTATCCTTTCTGCTGACTCCGTGCCTTTCCCCAGAGAGGTGTTCCCGCTCACCACTGTTTGCAGTGAAGTTCACAAAAGTTAAACATGATGCAGATTGGGAGGTTTTAATGAATCAGAAAAGCTTGGTGTGGACAGGGGAGGGTTTCTCAGGACATGCTGTGCTGTGTATGCTTCTCTACAAGCTGCACACCTCCTCCCTAGTCCAGATCATTCACTCGCCTCCCCCTCCTTACTCGTAGAAGATGGATTTATTCTGTGACTGGGGTCAGTACTGCTGCCTTTTATTTGGTCAATTTGCATAAGCCTGCAGTAAGTGAAGAAGCTGACAGGGAGGTGTTCCTTTCAGTTGCTCTCACTCATAATTCAGCTCATAGCTGTGCTTGGCCTTTGTGGATGGCAGATTTCCAGCTGATGTACTGTAATAACATGCACACAGGTTTCATATTTAAAAATTCACAGAAGCCGAATAATTACAGCATCCTGCCTAGCGGTGTGTTTGGTGACATGTCCTGAAGAGCCTTGCTGCCCTGAGATGTTTTAGAGACCAGGGAAGGGCAAAGATGCTGTGGGCCTTTGTTTCCTATTAACTTTGTGGACTCGGAAGAGGCAAGGTTGTGTCCCCAGGTGACTAGCACAGGCACAATAAAACCTAGCATTTCTCAGTTTCCTTCCTCCTATCCCTTATCTTCACAAAGGTTTTAAATAAGACCACCTGCATTTATAACCTGCTGCAGTTTTGGCATGGCTTCATCAATAATATATTTCTACCTACTTTCCTGACTTTGGGGAAATGTGAGATTTGCCTCTTGAATACTTGGGATTGGACTCATCTCTGATTCCTAGACAAGTTCTGGGACAGCTTTTATCTTTACTTCATTACAAGGGTTGTCACTCGTGCCTGAAAAGTGACAAAGCCATCCCTTTCCCTTTAGCTATGGCTGGCCTCTGCTGTCAGAGTTTGCCCTGAGCAAAGCAGCAGCTTATGTTAGGGGATGCTTTTCTCCTATATTGCTTTAAATATTTTTAAGGAAAGTCTTCCTCCAGTGCTGCAGTTTCCTGGGTTGTGCTGGGACTACCGAGGTTGGTAAAGTTTCAAGAACATCCGAGCAGAATCTTAGTCCTAAAGTCATGTGTAAGGACAACTTAGAGCTCCAAGAGCATCTAGGGACTCCCTTGGCGCTCCTAATTAGAAACAGCCAGGTTAAAAGGGCATCCCTTGATGTATTTAGGAAGAAGGCTTCATAAAGTCTTATCAGAAGCATAAATCCACTAAGAATTTGAATACATACACATACTGTCCAGTAATGTGCTGATGCTGCTAGATATTATGCTTTGTCTTGGAATATGGGAGAACTTGGGCAGTGACTTTCTGCAAATAATGTCTTCTGGTATTGTTCTAATAGCTCATGTGCATTCAGCTTAGTCCTGTATCTATAAATATTTTAGCCCTGCTACTCTTACCTAGGTTCATTAAGCACTTAAAGGCTCATAACTGACGCAGCAGAGATGGAAACAGACCCCCATGCTCTGCAGAGCACTAGAACTTCTGTGCTGTGCAACAGCATTTATAAAATGTTTTCCCTGGGTGTGGAGATGGCAGTGGTTGAGGAGTGTTTGGAACATCTTAACTCTATTTCTGTATTTTAGTAGATCTTGCTTTAGTGAACAATTTCTTGCCTTAAGAGGATTTTCTGCTGTTCCTTTTCTCTTGACTTATCTGACATATGCGCAACCTTAACTACAGCTTAACAAAGGCTTTTGGGCTATCTGGCTGGGTACCCAGCTCTGTTCTTTTTCTGCACATGATAGCTCTATAGAGATTTAAACATAGAAGTATCAGACATGTTTTAATGCTCAAGGACCATTTCCTAGCAATTAAGGGAGAGAACTGAAGGCATGAGACTTTTCCTACAGGCTGTTAACCACAGCTGCCCTTTGGCTATTTGGGAAGCAGGTTGAGGTTGATGCTATTGCTATTTTAACACAGCTGCAAAGGACAGATGTGGTGAAACAATTAGAATAAATACTTGTATCTCCTAAAATATTTTTTCTTGTTTCATGTGTGGAAGTGTGGAGCAATGTTCTCTTCCATAGGCCGAAGCATAGATGTTATCACGGACCCATCCTGGTGGAAGAATTTCCTAGGATGGTCTGGAGGATGAGGCTGTTGCTGGAGAAGTCATTCTGGTTAGTAGCTCACTGGTGATGGTTCTAATGAATGGAAAAAAAGACCTCTGGGGACAAAATACAGCCATAAACCCTAGCTGTGCTGCAGAGATCACATGGGATCCTCTCCAGTGAAGAGTCTCCTGGGGAATCTTCTCTTCGTGCTGGATCTGCTTTCTGCCTTTGAGAGATCAGGAGCGTGCCTGATGCTTTCTCTTTGAGACGAGACAGTCTCCTGATGGCACAAAGTGAGGAGAGCTTTATTCACTGGGAAAGCGCTGACTGTGCTATCAATCAGCCCTCATACAAGCCTTGAGTTATTAATAAAAAGCCTGGTAATCTAACACCTGTTCTCAATCTTCCTTTCTGAGGGCATAAAAAGCCACAAGATCAGCCTCAGCAGTTTTGTGCATCTCCAGGACTTGTTAAATCTCTCTCACTTCCTTTAACCCACTTCCTGAAATCTTAAGCATCGATGCTTTATGCTCTGGCTTGTAAATGAAGCCTGTTATTATCATTGAGATAGTGTTTTTATGGCATAAATAATGAGCTGAAACAGGGGAAGAGGCGTTGTGTGGAATTACTGCCTGAACTGAGATGGAAATAATCAATATGTCCTCACTTACAAATCTCATCTGCATGTCGACTCCATCTCCCTGGCTGTCTCGCTACCAATTCATTGCACGGGAGGCCCAATAAAACATGCTGGTGTCATTGATCTGTTTTATTCATAGCCGAAGATAGAAATGCATCATTCAAAATTAATGGAAGGGCTTCTACTTACTGCCCAATCCAGATGGAAGTAGTCTCCAGCCCAGCATGGCTGGAAGGTAGAGGGTGGGTTTCCAGGAAGCAGCAGCGTGTTTGGCTCGGTCGTGAGATGCGTCTGCTTCAGGGTTAACCTCTGCTGTTTGGCACTTGTGTTCTGTCACCATGTTGGGCCATATCCTATGTGGCAGAGCAAAAGGAAAAAGGCTTTTTTATTAGGTTATTTCATCACATTCATCATTTCACATTGCCAAGAAGTTTGCAGTAGAACCCGTCTGCAGTTTCAGTAGTTTTGTCTGGAGACATTTGAGAAGTTAATGAAGGACGAGACAATAATGGCTTAATTGGGATGTTTGTGGTGTCCATGGGGAAGAATCGATTTGTGATGTATTGATCGTATGAAAAAAAGCATGGATGTGGAACATGGTAACAGAGAAAGTGTTTAGCAAATAGCAAAAATTGGGGGAGGCTGTCTGTTTTACGTGAACAAACAGAGAAAACCAATACTGAAAACGTTACCTAGGGAGAGACAAACTCTTATCTCTCCACGCTTGCAGCTACCTCTCTGCCTGATAGAAGGTTCTTGTTCTATTTATGTATGAACACCTGGAGAAAGTCAGTAGTCTGTTTTCCTCTATTGATAGTAAAAGCAGAACAGGAGTGTGGAAATGACCATGTGCTCTGGACAACCTAATGATGCTGGCGAAGATCCTTGCCTGGAGACCTCGGAGGAACACTTCTGTTGCTGCTACGTAAGTCTCTTGAAAAAGGAAGTATGTGTCTGATTTGAAGTTCAGGTGGATGAAAAGAACTATTTTGGATTTGTCTGCAATGGTCACTTAAAAATAGATTTAGGGAAAAGTACAATTAAAAGGAAAAGAAACTAAGCGAGTCTTCTATTCCTTACCCAGTCAAAATGACTGATAAACCTGTGATGATGCTTGTCCTCTTTAGGTTCTTTGGCAGAGTAATTGCCAATTACTTCCTGAGGGGGGGAAAAATATTCCTTAGAAAGTGGCTTTCTTTTCCTGGTGTCTCATTCATGACCTAGTTAAGGCTTGCCTATTGATCTTGGAGGTGAAAAGCAAAGGAAACAATCTATTGGATCAGCTGCCTCTGAGGGGAAGGAAGTTGGTTAGTAAGCATGGCTCTGGAAGAGTTTCTGCTCCTGTTTGCTTTGTCATCCCTTTTTCTGTCCTAAGCTCTGGTCGGTATGACTGCTGAATCCCAGGGAGTCTTTTTGTTGTGATAATCTAATATTTATACAGAGAAAACACGGTCCTGCAGTATATAAAATCTTAAACTCACCACTTTGTCCTTTGCAGCTAGTTTTGAGCTGTTGCAAATCGGAGTGTGCCCAGACATAATATTTTTACAAATGGGAAAAAAAGGAGATCAAGGAAAAATGGCTGAGGAAAAGCCAGTTGTCTCTTAATGACATGGCTGCTGGAAATCGTTCAAGTTACTCTTCCATCTGAGAGAGAACAAGACCTGAAAATGGTACGTGGGGCTGAAGATTTAAATCAGATTTACAGGACTAGGCTGGCTGCCAACAGGCTGTCAGAGAATAAAGTCTAATTGCATCTGCAAACAATGTAGCCCATCGATGAGCACCAAGGGGTCCCAAGTTCTTCACTCCCAGACTGAAGCCCAGCCTGACCTGCCACCACAGAGCTGCTCCCAGGTTCAGATTTACCGCGGCTCACTTGCAGACAAGTAAGCCAAACCCTCTGGTTTTTTGGAAAATCTGCTTTCAGACACAAATTGAGTTCAACAATCACTCAACCAGTTGTTCTTTTCTTGAATTTACTGCATCCAGTACCTACGTAGAGAATTTCGAGAGTTTCTCTCCAGCATCTGTCTTATTGGGAGTCAAAGCATTGGATTATATGGTCGATCTTTAGCTAGAATAAAGCAAGTGACGCAGCTCAGCTGGCTTCATGGGGGACTTGGTATGTGAAGCTGATAAAACACTTTGGTACCCAGACAAGTTTTTGTTTCTTAGATTTCAAAATGTTTTCTAGTTTAACCTCATCTCCTTCAAGCTCCACTGACTTTGATTTCCAATGAACTTTAAAATAAAATTGAAGTGGAAAACTAAGGGTAAGGAATAGCACTGAGGACAATTTCTCCATCTCCCTTGTCTGAGATCTTGAATACAGCAATGCAGGAGGAAGACACAGTGAAGAAGCGAAGGAAAATAACTGTTAATCGCAAAGTTTGTTCTTTCCCTGTTTTTATTTTAGTACTTGTCAGAGTAAATCAGTGCCTTTGCTAGGTCTGCTGGAAGGCAGCCCTCTTGGCTAGAGCTTGCCTCTACCGCTGCTCCCTGCAGAGTGCACAGGATCCATTAAGGAAGTGAAGGACATGTTTTGAGGGAAGCTTCATCCTTTTACATGTTTAATATTGTTGCGACTCCAATAGGAAAGCTGAATTGGAAATTTTGCTGCTTGTGTTCCTTTTTGAGCAATTTTCTCCCCCGTTCCCGTATTCAGATTGAATTAATCTGTCATCCAGAAAGCGGCTCACTACCAGCTGTGACTTCATGTATCCAGTGTGCATGCATTATGTTTTTGAGGAGTTTTAGCAGAGCTGACTTGTGGCTAGGCACCAGCTTCAGCCTACCCCAGAAGGCTGGCTCTGTATTCCAGCTTGGGGTACAGCCTACCACAGACCCGACTCTGCGCTTCAGTCCAAGACTGTTTTGTAGGAATGGTGGCTCTTGAAATAGTTAATTTTACCTTTTTTTTTTTGTTGAGGTTACAGTTAACAAAATGTAGAATTTTCATTTCAACCAATCCTGTATTTAGTTTTTACAAATTCCAAGTTTATTTAAAATATTTGGAAAAAAAAATGAAGGCTGGCAGATGATTATATAAGATGCTAGTATGATTAGGACAATTAATCCCGTGTATTTTAGCATTCCTCGTATGAACCAGTGGAAGAAATAACTTTGAAAGCAAACCTTTTTGAATCGTTTCCTGCTTTCCCCTGAGTTCATTTTCAGTATTAAGAAAACTGCCTTTTATAAATGTTTAAGCACTAGAAAACATCAGGTGGGGCTGTGCGGATATTTTAAGTATAATCCTTTGGGTTGTATTTTGCTTCCATGAAGCTATCATAACCCCTGTAAATGTCAGTGGAAATTAGGCATTTATATTAACGGAGGCTCCCCCCTCCCTCCTTCGTTCTTAAAGGTGGGATTTTTGCATTGCAGCGGTGATTCAGATGCAAGACTGAATTTCATCAGCATTTCCTCTGAAGGAGGTTTTGCTTGTTTGAGAGATCTGCTGGCAAGCAGCAATTGTTTAGAGGGGCTTTTTAGAATCTAATTTACAATGAAACAAATTCAAATAATATGCAAAAGTAAAATTAAAAAGTGTATCAATTAACATACAAAAGTAGAACTACAACACATGTTCAGCATAACAACTCCTCGGAGGGTACAGCAGCCCATGGAAGGGAAGCAATGCGAAGCACGCAAAGTGAAGGGCTCCTTGGGGGGTAAGGAATGGGAAAATAAACTCAGGGTTCCTATTAGAGAACCAAAAGCAAACAAGATTTGAGAGTGAACTTTGTGGGTGAGGGGCAAAACCAGCCTAACAGTCTTCTGAAACCATCCTGTGCCTGAAAAAAGAGCTTGCCTTTGGATTGCTTTGGGTAGGATAAACAGAATGTAGTATCAGCTGTCTGGGGTTGTTGCTAGGGATCGGTATCGTGTTAGCAAGCTGAAGATCAGAGCTGAGTGTAGATCCCATTATGCTTGGAGTTATACCTCTTCGAAGATGTAATTATTGCACTGAGCAACTAATGGACTTGAATTCTTATATATTTTTTTAAAGCCACTGTGAGAAAGGACATGTTGCAAGGGCATGTAGTGACAGGACGAGGGGCAATGGCTTTAAACAGGGCAGGGCAGGTTTAGATCAGACATTAGGAAGAAGTTCTTTACAGTGAGGGTGGTGAGACACTGGCCCAGGTTGCCCAGGGAAGTGGTGGAGGCCCCATCCCTGGAGACATCCAAGGCCAGGCTGGATGAGGCTCTGAGCAACCTGATCTAGTTGAAGATGTCCCTGCTGACTGCAGGGGGGTTGGACTAGATGGCCTTTAGAGGTCCCTTCCCACCCAACACATGCTATGATGCTATGTTACTACTGCCCCATTGTACAGAATAAGGCAAATGAAGTGACTTGCCCAGAGCACAGACTTTAACTCATCTAAGCCTGTGCATTACCATGGTGCACAAAGCAGGAATATCACATTCTTCTGCAACCCTATAAAAGCAAGATCTTTGGTTCTGAATATATTCCCTCAGAAAACATGGTGACATGGTGGTGTTGGCTATGACCTGTGCTCTAAAGCACAGAGATAAGATCTACTTGACGTAGCCCTGGGGCTATAGAAGGCACTCTGGAAAGGAGGGAGGACTTTGGGTGATGTGGAAATGTGGGAGTCCTGTGGAAGTGTTCCCATGGTGGTGTGAATTCAGCTGTCTGCACCACCTTATTCCAGAACGAACTGAATCCACCTCGGGGGTGGTTCATCCAATTAGTAAAGAAGCAGCTGCTGAATTCAGAAGGATTACAAGCATGGGAGCACAGGATGTTTGGCTTCCCAAAGTCTGGGGGGGAAGGAGAAGGGGGGAGAATTTCTCCGTTGCGTAGCCAAGCCCCAAAGGGAGTGTATCAGTGCTTGTCTGAATGCTAAGCATGTGAATAAGCACTTTTCTGAATCAAAGCTTAAATCATTAACGTAGGTAAGGATTGCGTCCGTATTTTTAATCTCTACACAATAGATTAATACATTCACATGTTCTCTCCATTTTCAGCAGATTTTTGTTGGGTGTTTTGGTATTGGAGTATAGTTGCTAGGGATCTTGAAATGCCTGGAGTGTCAGTAATGATGTCACTATGGAATATATATATATAACTTAACGTTTAAGCAAGTGATAATTAAAAATTACACCGTGTTTATATTTCCTGCAGACCCCACAGACTGTCCTGTTGTCAGGTCTCAGAACAAGGGTGAGATGGGTCAGTGTTTAGGAGAGGGTCCCAAAGGGGACTGCAGGCAAGGGAGGGGGAAGTAGATGTTTTGTGGTTTTGTTTTTTTGGTTTGGTTTTTTTTTCCGCCCTTGGGGTAGTACTTACTGTGTGACTGCATGGTAGGGGTTAACATGTCCTTGCAGGTGAGATGCTGACTGGTGTAAGGTGGTTTTGAGTCTGCTCTGTGGCTGTGGGGTCCAAGCCAGGGCTTGGGGAGCTCCAGTGACTCATGCACAGCAGGTTGTGATAGCCGTCTTGGGAGCCAGGAGAGCAAGGGCTGTCTGTGACAAGCAACTTCAATAGAAAACTCTCTTTGCATTCATCACTGCTCAGCCCTGTTTCTTCTCTGCCTTGACAAACCCTATGTTGACCACTTTGGACGATTAATGATCCAATACACTTTTTTTAAGGCTGCAAGAGCATCATACTCAATGTCAGATTTCAGCCTGGGCCATTTGTTTTATTCATTTCTCCCACTTCTACTAATATTTCAACTCAAATCACTCTTTCCTTTTCCCTTCTGCTGTATGCTGTGTATCGTGGCTGGTGCAGAAATGGGGTTCCTGTTTTATTCACAGGTGCCTGCAATTCACTGAATGACTGAAGTGGTCCTTATATAAAAGGTTTGCAGTGGGCTTTAGGATCTGTCTGCTCGAGAAGCACTATCTATAATGTGTTGTTATTAATATTGCTCATCATGCTGAAATAGTTACCTTTTCCAGATGAATCATCACTGGCATAGCATTATTCAGTGTATTGAAACTACCAGAAAATAGTGTTTTTTCTAGGAGTAATATTCCCTCAGCACATTAGTTAGTAAATGTCACACACAAATTGCTCATGATTTCCCTTAGATCAAAGGAATATTTCATAACAGGTGTAATGTGATTTTTTTTTTTTTTTTGCCTTCAAAAGAGAATGTGAGAGTCAGCATGAGATACATCCTATGGAAGGAGCTATCTAGGATAAATCAGATTATTTTGAGGGATGTATAAAAGGAAGGACAGTTACTATTTGAGATCATGCGTGTTGTCCATGGTCTTGAAAGATAAAATATTCTGCTCTGGCGTATAGAACTTGAAGGGCAGGCTGAATGCAGTGACTGCAGGTGTTCTTGCTAGCAACTCGGGAAAACTTTCTGCTTCATACCCAGTCACACACACCAACATGGAACCGATTATGCTCTTGCCTTTTTCTTTCCCTTTTCTTCCTCCCTTCTACCCCATCAAGCAGTGCTAAATTGCTTGCCACACTATATTGTGGGGTGCAGCTGGAATGGGAGGATAAAAAAAGAATTTTGTGGTTTTAGTAATGGGAGTGGAGCTGGGTACTGCGGTGTCAAATGGTCTTTAAAGCTGAGGATTTGTGAGATGGTTCTAGCCTCCACGTTTCCACGTAAGATCCTGGAATACTTCAACAGAAGGGTAGGAAAGAAAGAACAACATGGTGTCTGGGTCAAGCTACCAGACATTTGGACTTGTAGCAAGGCTAGATACTCCCATGAATAAAGAAAAGGTTCAGCAGTGCATTTCATAGGCTGAAAAAAGAGATGTAAAATTTCTGTTGGTGAGACAACCTGGCCCAGGACCCAGCAGGAGGACACGTCCACCTCGAGCTGGATTTTTTGATATTTGCTCTGGATGAGGATCTTGGCATCTCAGAAGTTTGGGGTTTTCGCTGCCAAGAAGCGTGAAGCCAGGTTAGAGCATCCGCAGTCCAGCATGGCAGTTTGTGTCCTTACGAACAAACAGCAGTGAAAATAGGTAATCTGATCATCGTCTGGGTTTCACAGGTGGAGAAATGCAAATCCTCAAATTAAGACTTATTCAAGGTTGCATGGTGAATGCATGGCAGGGTGGAACGGAGCCAGCAGCTTCTGCGACCCGGATCAGCTCCCTCCTCCCATGGCAAAAATCTTCTTCCCACACAGGTCTTGAAGTTATTAGCAGCTGTTTCCAAACTGAAAGCTGCTTTCTGAAATTGGAGCATAAAAATAATCTTTTACTCAAGCCTGACACAACCCTCCGCAGATAGAGGGGAGCGGAGAATTAGGGAAAGCAAAATATTCTTTTTTTTTATTTAATCCTGTAGCAGAAATACATCCTTCTTAAAACCATACAACAAACAGAAAGCCTGTGCTGCTATAGATCTTGTTACTAAAAAGGAGTCTATCCAAGCAATCTGTCCGCCTGCCTTTCTTGCTGTGCTGGTACTTTTCTGAAACTGTCGAGTCTGCATTTTTATTCCTCCTCACACTCTATATCCAGAGTAAATGATGCCAGACTCTATCAGCTATCTGGACATCTTTCCCATACTATTTTCAGTCTTGGCTGGGGAGGGGGAGAGGAGGGGGAAGTTTTCTGCTTCAGTTTAAACACTATGAAACAAAACAATTCCCCACAAGAAAGCAGTAGAGGTCAGCTGAATTTTGCATACCTCTGATGGAGGAAGCATAACTTGACTGTCACTGAGATTGCGTATTGTCTCTTTACGCTTATGCTTGGGTCATTTACCAGCCTAAAATACAGGTAAAGCATAGAAACTTCATCCGAAAGCCTGGCAGGGAGGAAGCAAGCATGATTGCTTTGCTTATGTCTTGGGGTTTTCCCCCTTCCTTAGGTCTTTGCTTTGATTGTGAAATCCTGGCAAAGGGACTGTTTATAGCATCTGTTTTATAAAAAAAAAAAAAAAAGTCTCAATCCTGAGCAGGGCCTGGGAGGTGTGGCTATTATAAGTACAAACAAGATGCCAATTGGACAGGTCAGAGAAAGCAAAATTTGTCTTTTATTTCCCCAGGTTATTCTCTAGCCACGACGGAGAGCAAATAAGAGATCCTAAAAAATAAAGTTTAACTCACTTGATTTCTTAGCAGACTGAATAGAGCGTGAAGTGCTGTGCATGATGCGAAGGATTATTGAACTATTGGGTGTAAATAGTGATTTATGTTCACCCAGTACCATGTCATCACTGAAACTCCTAGCCATCTGATCAGCTATAGGTGCCTTAAACCCCTGGGATAGCAGAAATCCTCTTTATTGCCGCATTCTAGCATCAAAAGATAAGACGCCGATAAGTTACTGGAAGGAGAAGACACTGCGCTTTCCTTTATTTGAAAGTAACTTTTTCTAAAGTTGCTTTCCTTGAAGACAAAAGGTTCTTGAGCGTGCCATTCTTGGAGCACAGCATGCTTTTATAGCAAGCAGAGCCCATTTGTCCATGTCACCTTAACATTTAGTTTTTACGTTGCTGATATCAATTAAGGAGGAAATTCATAAAGGTCAGTTAGTGGCCTATTATTCACACAGCCCCAGAAGTTATGAAATTATGGGTAACTCCCAGCTAGAACAGCTTGTTTCTTAGCTCACATTATAGCTATTTGGACTCTGAACTCCATCGCTTCGAGTTCAGTCCCTGGGATTTTAGCCAAGGTGGGTTCTGTCTCATCTTCAAGTGCAAGACCCAGGCGGCATCGTCCTGGAAATTAAGACCATGTTCTCATTCCCTTTCAGGCTGGGAAATGTTACCCGTGCTGCCTCAGGTCTTTTTATCAACTTATGTATAAATCCAAATAAAATAGAAATATCCAAATAATGTTTTCCTGCCTGCTAGTGGGCAGGTGGCACAATCTTAAGCAGATTAAAGGCTTTTCCCCCCCTCTTCAGAAATAGTCATTTCATTCTTTTCGTTCTATTTTTAGAGGTGGAGACTGTCTCTCTCTCTATCTACCCAGAGAGTTGTCCTTTACCCAACTTATGTAAATAACAGCCAGCATTACCGTGAAAATAGAACGAAGCCTCCTAAGTCCTGCGCAACTGGGACATTTCCACCGCGATGACAAAGCCCTGAGATAAAGAGTCTTTTCTTCTCCCGGCACAAGGATGGCTCGGTGCCGTGCGAGGCACTCTGTGCGTCCGTTGGCTGCTGAGTTTTCCAGCCTGCACCCCGGCAAACGGGCAGCCCTTGTAGTCATTCGGCTCACGCCACATCGCTGTCTGGGAGTCCCTCATTTAGCGATTTATGGGCCATGTCAGCGTAATTTAGTGTCTTAATACTGCTGGTCAAGGACCATCAGCGTCTTCTAAACCTCCATTGTCCTTGGTAGGGAATGGAAGCAGAACTCGCTCGGAGTCAGCTTTCTGGGTAGCTGAGGGACAGCTGCGTTGAAGGCAGAGCTGATATACATCCTTGGAGATAAAATTATTTCTCTGCTGACAAAATTGGCTTAAAAAGCGGCATTAAAACAAGCAGTGAGAAAGAATGAGGTTCGAAATATCCACTTTGTGGGTCTGTGCTATTCCCTGAAGGCAGGTGTGCTCAGGTGTGTTGCAGATGAGCAGGTGGCAGCTGTGGAGCAGGGTAGTCCTCAGACCTTGCTCACCGGCCAGTCATCCCAGCTTGACAATCATTTCCATGCTCAAGGACAGGGATAGAAATGAATGCTGAAGTGCTTCCAGCAGCGGCTGCACTTTGGGGTAAAATATTCATGGTTTTATACTTGGGATGAACCCTGCTTTCAAGGCAAAGAGAAGTCATGGAAGTGATGCCAGCTTTCTCAATCATCTGTAAACAAGCCTTCCACAAGTTGCTCTAATCTAGCCTGGTTCATATAGTATAGCAACGAAAAAATATACCCCCATAATTCAAAGGTCCCCTCACCAGGAAGAGCGTTAGAGGTGGCTTTCTACTGGTACAAAGGGAGAATATAAGAAGGAATTGTCCCAAAATCTGCATTGAAAAATAATACTAGCTTAACTAGGAGATTTGTAAGCAAAAAGGGTAAGGACACAGTGGACTAGAGATTTCCGGAGTGTGTGTCATTTCTGGAGTATTGTGGGGGGGGAAATGACATTGTATTTGCTTTCTGAAGGATCTGGGGAAGGTTTATATCTGGTTTCTCTCACAGAAAGAAGTGTGTATACCCTGACCTTAGAGGTCTGTGCTGCTGGACTCGGGTCCTCCAGCCCTTTCTGCCAAGTTCCCAACGGGAGGCTCTTCCCTCTCAGTGGGTATTTACACGTTCATTTTTCTAAGTGGGATTTTGTTCCGTTTAGATGCTGAGTGAGTTTTGTACAGGATGTAGCACAGCAGAGGTTCACCTGTGATTGCTCTTGGTGACTTCTAATGAAAAAAATATGATCATCGTTGTCGTTATTTACAACAACATTCTATGGCGAAGCCTTTTTCTGTCTAATTCCACTCCCTACTCCAGTCCTGTCCCCTGCCGTTGCTCGTAGAAGGCCCTGGAGGGAATCGCTTTGCGGGTTTTCAGAGAAGTTTTTCTCCTGTTGAGCCTTGTTCCTCTTGTGTTGGCTTTTTGCAGGGAGTCCAGGCCAAGGACGCGTAGTGAAACAGTTTGTTTTGCAACTCGTCTTCTCAAGGTGGGGGGGGCAGGGAGAAAAAAACCCAACAACTCTGGCTTTGAAATTCCCCAGGCAATGAGAGCAAGGTACTCTTTTTTTGTACTTTTTTTCCAATAAGAAATTTTCAAGGAAAGGAGTGAGGAGCATTTTATCTTGCTGATAGGAGAATATTAAAAACACAGGAGGATGCCGTGAGAATGTGTAACCTTCATTGCTCTGAATCCAAAGAGAGCTAAGAGATAAAGTGCCAATGCCTGTGTCCCATTAGCTGGTCCTGTTTACTGTGCAAGTCTGTTGAGGTGTTTAATGACTTTTCATATCACCATGGGGACACTGAGACAAGAGAAGCATTCATTTCCAGTCTTCTCTCTTTCTCCTCCTGTTTTTCACTCCTCTGCCTCACTCTTTGATATTCTTCCGTGGGGTCTTGGCTGTCCTTGTGCACGTGTAATGTTTCCATTTGCTGTGCATTTGTCGTAGCCACCATCTCGCAGACTGGCAGGGGTTGGAAGGGACCTCTGGAGATCATCTCCTCCAATCCCCTGCCAGAGCAGAGTCACCCAGAGCAGGTGGCACAGGAACGTGTCCAGGCGGGTTTGGAATGTCTCCAGAGATGGAGACTCCCCCACCTCTCTGGGCAGCCTGTGCCAGGGCTCTGCCACCCTCACAGCAAAGAAGTTCCTCCTCATGTTTAGGTGGAACTTCCTATGCTCAAGTTTGTGCCCGTTACCCCTTGTCCTGTCCCTGGGCACCACTGAAAAGAGCCTGGCCCCATCCTCCTGACAGCCCCCCTTTCAGTATTTATCAGCGTTGATAAGATCCCCCCTCAGCCGTCTTTTTTCCAGACTGAAGAGACCCAAATCCCTCAGCCTTTCTCTATCAGAGAGGTGTTTCAGTCCCCTCATCATCTTTGTAGCCCTTCTCTGGGGCAATGGTGTGGGTAGCAGTTAGCAAGGAAAGGAATTGGCTCTGGTTTGTGGCTACAGAGGACAGGGAAAGCATCAGTTGGTGTTGCTGCAGCAGAAACACGGGAGAGAGACGTACAGGCAGCGCATCCCCGCTTTCCAAGGACTTCTCCAGTCCTGGTGCTGTCGTGCTCCTCACGAGCTGCCCGTGTTTGGTGTGAGCCCCGGGCTGGCTGAGCTGCTTTGCAGTTTACAAACAGCTCCGCGTTCAAAAGTTCACCAGGATTTATAACGTGATGGCTCCGTGTGAGTCATCAGCGCTGGGGACTGAACTCGCAGACCTCTCAGTCTAAATCCAAGAGCTGCTACAGCCCGAGGTAAAAGGCCACTTCTGCGAGATGAAGGTTGCGGGAGAGCCATAAAACACTCCGTGGCCGCCTTTCCTCGGCGGGGAGGACGGTGTTGGAGGTAGCCTGTGCCATGGGGAGATGTGGAGGGCTCTGCCTGCCCTGCAGAACTGCCTGAGGTCGGTCCCCTGCGCTGCGCAGCCCATGGGGCGAAGCAGTGACCGGGAGGGAGGAGATGGGGGAAAAGGCAAAACAGTGGACTGGGAGGGAGGAGAAAGCAGAGAAAAAAGCAGTCCAGAGGAAAACTGGAGGTGAGGCACCATGGGAGGTCCTGTGCTGGATGTCAGGGCTGGAGCTAAAAGCCCCAGAGTTATTGTCTCAGGCGGGGCTTGCTCTCCATGCTGCCTGCAGGGCATACCCAGGAGCAGAAGGGCTATAACAGAGGTGGAAAACGGCTTTAACTGCCTTCTCGCTCCTGACTCTTCAGCAGGGAGAGGCAAAATGGATGTGTGCGCTCACTCCCTTTATCCACCAGCCCCTCGCTTTCAGTCTGCAGATGAGGCTTTAATAGCAAATAGTGAGAAGGTTTTACTGCAAAGGCCATTTTCTCCTGATAGCTCCCTGCTCTCCCTTGCTTAAAACAAACAGCTCCAGGGGCGTGGAGACGGACTGCTTGAAAGCTAAGCAGCAGTGGCAGTCTGTAGCCTTTCAGATGTGCGGATATTACTTATTTTTCTGGATTCTGCTGGTGTCCCTGTGTTTAATGGAGATACTGAGGAGGGGATGGGAAGTGAATAGCCCTTCTTTTCTTGTTGCATGTAACCAAACCAACCAGCAGACATCGGTAGGACAGCAAGTCACAGTGTGTTACCTAGAGAAGGTGTGAATTCTAGTGGTTCCTGGCTTTGCTTAGCGGAGGTATCACGCTTGGCTCCTCCGGACTGCAATATAACCATTAATTGATCAGGTGTAAATCAGCACTGGATTAGACCTGGTCCTGCAGTGGTAGGCTGCAGCGGGAGCAGCCTGTTAATGTCATGTAATTGCAGCACGACCCCAGTTATCTCAGTACGTACAATGGCGTGTGACTGCTCCAGGCAAGCCAAGGACAGCAAATGCTTGCCTGAGAGAAGCTTCTCTAGGCACCATCTCTTGCATCCTGATTTTAAACCTTTGCAGCCCACTTCTGTGCAAGTGGGACTATTTGGATGTACAAAAGAAACACGGTGAGTGCATCTGTTGTGAGTCAAGCATATATACCCCTCTACTCATACCTAAGAGATTCCAGCCTAGATGTCTACACAGCAAGCAAGGCTGCAGGGTCTATGTGCCTTACAGGCACTAAGTGGCTGTGGCCATCTCAAGATGCCTTGAGAAGGGTCCTCTAGTTGGGAGCTTAATCCCCTTTTCGGTGGTTGACTCTCAGGAGCATGGCGATAAGGCAGTTCTGTGCAAGACGTTGCAGGCATCTGCGCAGGACAAGAAGGGCCTTGGTTTGAAATAAGGCTGGTGGGAAAACAAGAAAAGAACTTTCTCTTGCTCCTCCCCACACCCCAGATCTCAAGGTTTGGAGCTTGTTTTCATTCTAATGAAGTGGGAAGATGGTGAATTGCTTTGTGGAGAGATGTGTACTTTACCCGTTTGCTGCCCGGTGGTGAACCATCTCCACAGCTGGACGTATTTGCATTCCTCATGCTGGTTGCGTCTCACATGTTTCAGATGACTAATTAGTCTACCAGGCTGTTGCTGGCTCTAGAAGTCCCACTGTTAATTTGATGAACCACATTTTTCCAATGGGAAAAGCGATAAGGTCTGCAAGAATTAAGTCATGGGGGAGTTCCTCGAGGGTCCTCATCCCGTGGAGCAGAATCTCATGGAGGTTGATACTGCCAGCCTGCATTGTAGCAGTCTCGCTTTAACTGAAGCTAATAAAACCATGGATTTGACCCCACTGTCTTTTAATCAGAGCTCAGACCATGGCCTGTATTAGAGGAACAGAGTGGAAGGCACCAAAACTGTCTTGAGAAAATAGTATGTGTTCCAAAAATTGTGG
This sequence comes from Larus michahellis, assembly GCF_964199755.1. Taxonomy (NCBI): domain Eukaryota; kingdom Metazoa; phylum Chordata; class Aves; order Charadriiformes; family Laridae; genus Larus; species Larus michahellis. The sequence goes on from NC_133910.1 coordinate 5,931,836, forward strand.
TTTTGTCAAAACCAAAATATTTTGCTGGAATGAGTCTGTTTCAATGATAGTTCCAGCTGGGAATAGTTGAAACAAATAATTTAGATTTTGTTTTGCTGTCACTTCACTATTTTGATGAAATAAAAAGTGCCAACTGCATTTATTATGACAGTTCACACTACAATACATACAAATATCTATGGCCAGTGTTTTTTAATATATTATGCTACTTCAATGTAACCAAAATGGAGCATTTTCCTATCAAAATGTAGCATTGCAACACAATTGAAATAAAATATTTTAAGTAACAAATAATCTCTAAAATTTTAATTGAATGAGAAATATAAAAATCTCAACTGTTTTCCTGAGTCAGATATAAAAAGTCAGACAATTTTCTGTATAATTCATTCTCCCTCCCAAGTAATCTTTATTCAGAGAAAGAGGTGAGAAATAACCTACTTGACAATTCTGAAATAACTTACTCAACAGATTAGAAACTGATGGAACTTGTTCTTCTGCAAAATTACGTGATAGGAAAAGGCCACTTACGTGTGTGTGAGTATGGGAATGAATGTGTATGTTATCGCTCAGACTATTTGACATGGGGATCAGACCCCTTCTGTGCTAAATATTGCACATTCCCACAACTTAAAATCTCGGTAGATGAGGCAAATGAAAGATATAGCTGCACAGCCGCCTGCAGTTGTGTTGGTGACGTGCTTTGAGGCAGCTTTGCTAACGTGGGTTTGTGACCGCTGGTAGCAGCAGTGAAGATGTGGAATCTTTGGCTTCAGCCAACACCTGGCATTGGAAAAAATAAAGTTCTTGGAGGTGCTAGGGAGGTGGTTGCTCGGCTCTTTTAACAGGTAACAGCAATGCGCAGAGCACTGTGGTGGCCTGAAGTCTCACCAGCTTTGCAGCAGAACAAAAGTTGTCCTCGTGTCACCCGCGTCCTCGTTGTGTGTCTCAGCCACGACATGCCCCCCCCCCAGTGCACACACAGTCAGAGGCTGCTGCTCTTGGAAATGAAACGGGATTTGTGACTTGGTTTCAAAACCCACTGAAGACCGTGCTTATTTTAAGTGTTCTGATTATTTATTTTTTTTTAAGGGAGGATGGTGACAAAGAAAGTTGCAAGCCCTTTTTAAAGAATAACCCCAGCACACAGCAGCGTACAACGGTTTCCTAGGAAAGAAAAAGGACGGTAGTGCTCCCATGCCTTTGTGTAAGCACAAACTCTGTGTGCATATATGCTAGCTGAGCCGATGTTATTCAAACACAAGCGTGTTTTGTCAAGTACGTTGCTTGAAAGACCCCGAGTCCAAACATGAGTTATTTATGCATACATAAAATTAATCCTCAAATGATTATCTCAAGAATGCATGTCCTGCAAGTAATTGTTAGTAGTATTTTAACAACGAGAAGCAAAGTCGGGAGAAAATTCTGCTCTTGGTTATTCTGTTAGAGAATGTGGCTGCTAGTAATGAAATAATAATTAATTCACTGAGTTATACATTTGCTTTATTTATGGACGTACTCTTTACTTATACATATTTTTATTACTTAATATTTAAAATGCACTAAGGGCATGTAAGACGCGGTAGCAGAGCCTTTGTGCTGCTCGGATCCTGTGCCATGACGCTGTGGAAAAACACCGGCAGCTCGATTTGCAGAAGGGGTCAGATCCCCAGGTTCTAGTAGTTGCTCAGCAGCAGCCGAGGAGCTGTCTGGGTGGGAAGGGTGGTGAAGTTTTGGATCCCGCTGGAGTCAGGAAAGGGCTGGAATATGGTCCAAAGCAAGGCTGCTTGTCTGGGCTGACAGTGACGCATCCCTGCCGCAACGCTGCCAATCCTGAGCATACGAAAATCGTGGTGTAAAACATGAAAATCGTGAAATGTACTAAAGAAAATAACAGCATATGGAAGATTCCTTTTATTTGGCACACTCGCTTTTGAAAATTTAGGATTTACATTTTTAAACCTTTCCCTCCCTTATTGTATCAAGGAGGGTTAGAATTTTGCTCGTAATTATTTTTGCAAAAGACATAGTTAGAAAATCCTTTAACACTTCGGCTTAAAAATACCAGGTTATTACAAAATGCATGGCACAAGAAGATCTTTCAGTGTTGTCTTTCTGCTCACATTTGCACCTAGATGTACAACTAAGAGATTTGCTGAAGTGAATTTTTTTTTTTTTTTTTGAGAAAAAAGGAGGTAAAATCTAGCTGCAAAAACTGATGGGAAAATAAACTTTTTTTTTTTTTTTCCTTTTTTATTCCCCCAACAGGTTTACAGTCTGGTCTCTGTGTGAAAATAAATGGGTGAGGCCAGTAGTCTGGAAGCGCTGCTGAATGATGCAATGATGTGTCTTAAAGCAGTAATATTTCATGGCAAATCATCTTGCTCAAAACCAGAGACAAGATGCTGCCATTTTTCTCCTAACTGCATCTCTTTTCTACTATTCTTACCTTTTTCTTCCAGAAACCTGGTTCAAATCCAACATCGGTGAACGTACTTACCCGATCTTGGAAAGTGATTTTAGTCTTGGTAGCATAAGCCAGTCTGCTGCAATTCGCTTGCTCAACGGAAAGTCACTTATGGTAGAGAAGAGCAAAAACTCGGGGTGTTGAATCCCAAGCAACCTCTCGGTGGTAGGTATGATCTCAACGGCCGATGCTTGATAGATCTCTGCTGCACAGCATGGCAGGCCTGATGGATTGCTGTAGGAAAAACCTTGCGATTTGATGGCGTTGGACAAAGATAGTCCAATATATTCAAACTAAGAATTCCCTGAGAAAGGTTCAGTTTAGGATGGGGAGGGGAGCCACAGATATCACTGATTCTCCTTCCTTCTTCCTCTTCCTCCAATTTGGTCTTTTTTTTCAAAATTTTTTTATAACAAAGATATTGTTTCGGCTGCTTCTTCTGAGAACGCTTGTAGGTTTTTTTATTTCTCTTCAATAATTCATCTTATTTTGAAGTATTTCCTTTGGAAAATTATCCAACTAAAAGGATTGGAAGGAGAAAAAGCGCTAGCAATGACATTCTCTTCTGTAAAGTCTTTTTATACACAGACACACCAGCGAACATCAGAAGGATTTTTAAGAAAACATTGCTTAAACAATTTTTAGAAAATAATGTTATTCTCTGTAAACTTCCGCCGATGGGCTTCTCAGTGTCTCGTGCGGGTGGATGCTGCGTTTTGGTGCCCGGTCTCAGAAAGGAGACACTGGCTGCTTTCGCCTCAGGGTTGCTTTCCTACGGCTGTGGTTGTTTCAAGGATATTACCGGAGACAAATCTTCCCACCCCAAATACAGCATCACACAGCTGACGTAGGTGCATTATGGGTTGATTTTCGTTTTTCTCTGAAGTGTCAGTTGTAGCCAGCGCCCGAGGCAGAAAACCAGACACCGTGTACCCATGACCAAACCCCGCGCGCCGAGCGCGCCGCTCTTTTCTGGCCCAGGAATTGTATTTAATAGCTCCAAACCTTCTCCTTTAGTGTTATTGGTTTTAGATGAACACGAGGTAGGTGTGTTAGGAGCGGGCACTCCGGAGCAATAAATCCAGGGGCTGCTGCCGGGAAGGGGAGGAGTGGGCAGGGAGGAGAGCGCAGCCCCTTCCCGTCGGGCTCGGCGGTGCTTTGCTGCAGGTGGATTCAACACCAGCAGTAAAGTGTAATTTGTGTGCGTATGAAACGTTAGTGTTCTATAATGTGTAAATATGACACTCCTCGTGGGTGTCCCTACTGCTTTGACACCGCTGAAAGGTATTGGTGAGGTATTGGTGAGGTATTGGTGGTCTCTTTTTTTTTTTTTTTATCCTTTTCCTCACCTTTGGGGGGAGTTTGCTCCTTTGACGTGGCTGGTCTAGGGGGTATTTGCCATCCTGCCCACTCCAAACAAATTGCCGTGGCACCTTCGGCTGCCCCGTAGCCTCTGTGTGACGGCTCCCTGTTTATCACTCGACTTCGGAAGGGAATGAGAAATCCCACCCCACCCCTGCGCTGCACTAACGTCCTGAGCTTTATTGTCTCCCGCTTCCATCTAACACTATTCATTAGCCTGAATATTTGCAGCACGTTTGGTAGCCTGGGCAGAACGCATTGATCTCTTTTTTTTTTTTTTTTTTTTTTTTTTTTTTTTTTGCTTTCTGCTAAGAGGCAGTGGGAAACGGGGAGGGGAGAAGGAGAGGAGGGAGAGGCATCGACTGGCCTGCGATGGTGACTCAGCTGGAGCTGCTTGGCAGGGCTGTTTACGTGCTCGGGAGAGGCAATTGCAAAGCACGTTTCAAAAATGAAATTTGCAGGAGGGCTTCCTTTCAGCCCGGCAGAACTGTCGCGGTGTTGATTGTCGTGGGTTTTTTTGTTGTAGCTTTTGCAAAATCGGTCTCGTCTCGAAATAGTCCAAAAGGTTTATTTCACCTCCCGCTCCAGCCAGAAGGGGTCTGAATATTTGTGTGTGCGCGCGCGTGGTTTTTATCTCCAGCCCTGCAGCAGTTTCAAAAGCCAAGTGAATGCTAAACACAAATGCTTAAAAGATGTTGGGTTTTTTTTAATGCCCCTCTGGTTAAAAAAGAAGGAGGTAAATGGGAACAAAAACAGAATAGAAGAAAACTGCTCCGTGTGTGAGGGAAAGAGAAGATGTAAAGAAATAGGATGCTGGAAACGAAATGCCCCAAAACAGCTCGTCTGCAGACAGAAAAGTGGCTATGCCATAAGCCTCTTTTCTTCCTTTTCTCTTTTCTTTACAAAGATGTTTAGTTTGTAGGTGACAGATTGCTGATCCATTATGCTTATTTACACTCTGGCAGAAGCGAGTCAGGGTCACTTACAGCGATACCCCCATTAAAGGCTCTTCATACAAGCGGAGCAGCATAAAAAGGATGTGGTGATAGGGAACGCAGGCTGGTTCACAGCCCCTGCGAGAAATGGCACTGCCACCATAACACGCTCCTAAAATGTTTGGCAGGCCTCTTCGGTGGCACATTCCTGCAAGTTAGTGCTGCTGCTTCCGATAGCCATTGCAGTCCTCGAGATTTCTAGATGTGAATAAGCTTTGGGTCCTGAAGCCCTTAAGCGTGAGTGGGAGAAGGGCCATCCACCTCTGCCTCCACAGGTCCTGGCTTCATCCCCCCTATCCCATGGGTCTGGGGGTTTTTTCTCACCTGCCCAAGCAAGGCCAGAGGGAATAATGTCGCCAGATGCCTCACCCCATCCTTTCCTTCCTTTGGTTTATACGGCGAAGCTCGCAGTTGGCAGTGCTGTGTGCTGGCATTACCTTGTAGGCAGACTGGGCCGTGTTTCTGGGAGTCAATTCATGCAGTTACTATACCCGTGACCAGGAACAGACCCATGACCTGTCCATACAAGTTAATGGAATAAAACGTTCCCGAGGATTTCACCTCTGGAGTTGAGGAGGTCCATATAGCGTCATGGCACCCTTGAGACACCTATTTTTCATCACCCCACAGGCTACAAATGGCCTCTCTGACACTACCTTTGAAAATAATTTCTGCTGCTGGCCTGTTGGAAACCACTGTGGGACGAATCGCCCACCCGTCTGACCCGTGCTGGGTGTGAGCTGGGGGAAGGAGAAGTGGCATTAAGGAGAGTGGCATCTCAGGGCAACTTCTGCGCGGTGATATTTGGTCACAGTGGCCGCAAGCGCTGGCCAGGTTGGGCTGTGGTCGATCGGGGCTGCTGAGACTTGACTTGGCTGCTGGTGGCTGCAGGAAGGTAGTCCGATAGCCAGGGCCTGGGGAGAGTGAAGCACCTCCAGCAATGTTGTCTTTTCTCTCCAGGTTAGAGTCTCCTATAAGCGCTGCAGCAGCCCTTTGTCATCAAAGGATTTTCCGCCACAGGGAAATCCCTCTGAGACCACTTTGGATGGGGTTACGGCTCCTCTGCATCGCCGAGAGCATTGCCAAGTGACCAGATGGCACTAGAGAATCAGGCCTCAAAATATTAGTCAAAAAGCCCATCTCCTCCTCCCCTTCCATTCCTTATTTGGCTGCTGGCACGGAGAAGATTTCATGTTCCCAGAGCTGGACGCTTGTCAGCATCGTCGCCGCTCACCCATCCACCCACATCCACCCCCCCACCTCCTGAACAAGCTGCTCAGACTGCAGATGTGATGTGTCTTTAGCCATCGAGTACCCATTACTAAGGGTTTTGTATTCAAGAGGGGTTAGGTTATGCATTTGTAGCGCTGTATTTTTTTTTTCTTTCTTTAGCGTACCTTGTATTTAATTTGGCAGAGAGCTCTGTTGAAGCTGCTTTACCTTTACTACATTATTATTCAATTGTATTTCCCTTGATGAAAAACCTGGCAGTCTGTTGCTCGGTGACAGATGTGCTAGCTTTGGTTGAATCACCACCACTAGGCTTATTATCAGTTTTACTAATGTTTGCTGTTTTACACTATAACAGGTAGGGTGATTCATTCAGACAAGTCAAACACACAGACACGCATATGCATACACAGATTTAGATACACCCCCCCACACACACACACATACACAGGGGTGAGTCAGCCTAAAATGATCCTTCCTTCATGCATTTCCGACAGAATGTTCCTGGATCCCCTGCCTGAGCACATTTACTATCCGTGAGTAACTACGGCTTCCTAGAGGGGCAGGGCTGCAGGGTGTCTGCCATAATTTCAGTCGCCAGGACGCAAAAAAACCCCCCTTCCTGACCACAAACAGCTCTGACTGGTGGTTGGGTCACATGCGTGTAAGATTAATGGAATGCTTCTTCAGTTAGTTCAGGCTCTAGAAAGTCATATTATTCAATCCAGAAGTCCTGAATTTGCTTTTTGCAAATAACTTATCCAGCACACCCGCTGCAGCCGGGGGAGCTTCCCTGCTGCTGCGTGTGCAACAGGGACTTGTGAGCGTTGAAGTTACTTGCGTGGGTTAAGATAAGCGCGAGCCTGAGCCCCTTTTAAAAGACCGGACTCCCCCATGCCCTGCAGCGTAAATCCAAACGTCTCTGCGGAGGTGCTGGTATCCCAAGGCTCCTGGGGAAGGCGATGCTGCCTGTGCACGGAGCCCCATCATCGGTCCAAGCGTCTCTACTCAACGGTGCGATGAGTGCGCAGGTTGCAGTGCTCAGGACAGGCGAGCCCGCTCTGCGTCTCGCCCTCCGCAGGTGTTTTGCTGCAGGTTTTCTTTGCAGGGGGGCAAACCCTGTTCTTAGGTCCCATAACAGGAACTTACATATAACATCACTGACTGTCATAGGTCCTTAAAATATCCCTAATGCCTCCCAAATGCAAGTGTCCTAGCTTCAGAGGAGCTCATTGCTAGTCAGTGGGCTTCTCCCTGCAGGAGGTGGAGTTGGTGGTGGGTCCGGGAGGAGGATCAATCCAAACGCTTCAGAAATTGCCATCTGTGTTGCAATCCAATTCAGTGCTCCAGAGAGCTGCTTTATTCATCGTGATTTTCTCAACTCGCAATGTCAGGGAGCCTGAAGTGTTTGCAGATTTAATTCTGTACATCCACACACTATAAACTCTGGTGCTTGTTCTGAATTATGCAAATCTCTGGAGGCTGCAAAACTGGGCCGGGAGTCTCCCAGGAACTGGTTTTCTCGTGGTCCTGCACCCTCCAAACTGCTCCGTCTCCCACCTTTCAGGATGGAATTGGCCATGTGGTGGAGTGTAGCAATAGAAAAAAAAAATAGTTTAAACTAGGAAAACTTTAACTTCATATTTAGTGTGATTTTAAGGCACAATATTAGGCCACTTATATACAAACTGCTTGGTCTCTTTAATTAAAACTCACAGGCACTAGTTGTAAAATAATGAACGTCTCACTCTGCAGTATTGAAACTTTGTCTAATGAAGTCTTTGCCTTGTCTGCCTCTGTTTCCATCTGACATCCTGTATTCATTCACAAGATGTTCCTCTTAATGAAAACAAGGTCACTCTTTCAGCATTTGATGGCCAAGAAAGGAAAAGGTGATAGAACTGTAGCCTCACAGAGTGTGTTATTTTTTTTTTTCCTCCTTCCGTAATTGCAAAGAACTTCCATTGATGTCGACAGGACTTAGGCTTGAATAGCAAGAGGAGAATAGGTGCCAGATCAGACCATAGGACAAATTGGAGTTCAGTCCAGATATTCAGTTTCTTACATCGATTTTCCACTTTTGTCCGTCATTGCCTTATGGGACAATAATACCAGTTCATAAGAAGGAAGCATTTGTTCTTCTCTGCTTATAGGCTGATGTCTAATACTTATTAGTGAGTAATATTGATGTTGCATACAGAGACTACATTTGAGATCCAAACCTTGCAGCGTTGCCCGCTGTACAGAAACATAATAGCAGAAGGTGCCTGCCCTGACAAATACACCAGCCGAAGAATGCAGGAAGGAAAGTTTTGTAAAACTCCCTTACAGATAGGGAACTGAGGAAGAAAGGCAAAGTATTTTTTCAGGCCGTGCGTAGGTCATGTGGCAGTAATAGAGCCTAAACCCCTGTGCCTGAGGGTACAGCCAGGACCCACTGGAGGAGGAGACATATAACTGATCTAGCAGTTTCATGCCATCTTGTTCTCCAGGGTGGTTTCCTTCACTACTTCTTGGAGCAAAGAGTCGTGCTTTGGTGCAGCAGTGGGCAAGGACTTCACGCTGCAGAGTTTCCTGGTCTCTTGGTGTCTCTTTGGCCTCCTATGAAGCTCTTGAGCTCTTGAGCATCCATCCCAGACCACTGCTCTGTTGAGTTGGTGTTCCCTTTCCTAGCTTCCCTTTGCGTTAAAGGTTGTTATCTCCTTCTCGCCACAAGGCACAACCCCCGCAAATGGTTTCCCACTTGAATATTTGGCTGGGATTGCGAGAGTCCCGTCGTTTTTCATTATGGGTCCCATCCACCGAAGCATGTGTGTGCGTGAGGTTGTGGCAGAGGAATCCCATGCTGAAATACCACCTCGTGTCTGCTGCGCTGGGGCACAGAACAGCCCCCTCTCTGGTGTGCCCAAAGGAAACCTGTCTGGGGGGTGGTTGCTTCTGTGACAGAGATGGGCTAGGGAGAGGCTCTGCATGCAGGTGCGCTAATTAAAGACTGGCCATTTAATGTAACTTGGGTAAGAGCCAGTGATTAATCGCAGTCCAGGAGGTGATGGCTTGTCTCCCCTCATCCTTTGTAGCTGACCTATCAGATCACAATCCCACAATGGCAGAATTATAGATCCATGATTTTTTTCTCCTACTGTATTTTCTTAAATAGAAGGAGCTGCCTTTCTCTCTCTGTTGGCCTGTTTGGGAGGGCTTCAGGCTTTTTTCCCAGTTCCCTGGGAACCTGTGGTGGGAAAAGGTTATTATCTAACATAAGTCGGCATAGTTCCCTGGTCCAGTCCTAAGAAAAGTAAATGGCCCAGCACATCTAATAGCAAGCAGGAAAAGCTGACCTGCACTGTAAGGTTTTTCCCCAGAAACAACCCGGAAAATTTTGATCGGCACACGGTATTGGGGGGCGGGGGAGGGAATCACATTCTGCTACAGACAGCTGGCAAATATTAACAAAAAAAAGGGGCAAAAGTCACCAAATTATTCATTATGAATTATTGCCTGACATCTATGGAAAGAATACAAACACTGCAGCGCCTCCAGGAAGCCCCAACATGTAGCCCCTGCCAACTGTAATGAGTCTGGGACCTAGTCTGTCCAGGAGGTGAGTATCAATGCCAAGAGGGACGCATTAGATTTCAGCTCCTAGTGACATCCACCTTCTGGGGACACTAAGCCAATTTACCTAATTCCAATGAAATTTCAGTAATAAAAGTAAAGGTGGCTTGCTGGGCAGAGGCTGGGGAAGGATTAAAGGCATTTGCATTAATAAATAGAGATGTTATCACGGAGAATTAATGTTCTTTGATACAGATCTTGACAGCATTAGAAGATGCTAGGTACAATGCCTCATTATCTCTCAGAGGTTAAGGGGTCAGCCTGGGACAAAGGGAAGTGATTTATGCAGTATCTTTGTCAGAGATATGAGAATATGTATGAAATAATCAGACCTGCAGAGACCATTAGTAAAAATCTCCCAGGATCCTGAGGTCTCGCATTGCACTAGATTCCCCGTCTCTATGCTGCACATCATTCAGGCACTTTCTTCCTCTGCTGTGTGTCTCTCTCTCACCCTTTTAATATCTCATGTTATGGTTGTTCCTTCCCCTCCTAGTATCTGATAGGCAAACATTATTTAAAAGGGGTGGTCAATCCAGAAGAGAAGGCAGGATTCCTTAATCCAAAGCTTTTCCCCCTTTCTCTCACTCCTTGGGAGATACTGGCTTGGGAGGTGACGTTTAAATGAAAAGGACAAGTGAAGAGATGAGCGTTGAACGGTTCGGGTATTAATTAAACCATCAAGGACAAGCGAATGGATATGTGGATCTCTTCTGCATGTGGCGGAATTGTGAATCACACAGGCGCACATTGCAGGGAAGGTTCCAGCCCGCTACACGTTGGATATTACTAGCACAGGAACCTACCACTAGCAGTGGTCAGTCCTGGGTATGTTAGAGAATTCCCTCCACTCTGTCAGTACCGTAATCTCCGCATCTCTGTGATGACGTTTTATGTCATCTGAAGGACTTGCTGACAGAGGGAAGGAAGGACCCCGCGCGATGCTCACTGTCTCACAGGGGACATGATATCAGCCAGTTCCCAAATACCGTGTCCAGTATAGTGCAGTATAATATATCTAGTGCAGTATAATATTGTATACTTTCTGAGAAAGTATAGACTAGATATGGAATATATAGAATATAGAAAGTGAATCCTTTCAAGCAGCAGTGAAGACCCAGACGTGCACACCGGTGACTCCCGACGTGGCCTGAAGCTGAGCATCTCAGGCTGCCAAGTAGAAAACTCTTTGCCAGATGCTGCTTTCCTGCACAACGCGACAATATCTTCAAACACTTGTTAGAAGGGGTTTTCTGATTGCTTTTGGTTATTATGTCTCTCCTCTGATCTCATTCAGGAGCGTTTCAGAGAGGGTCGCTCCTGTGAAGCAGGCACTATTCATCCCTTGTTGCCTGGTGATGGGAGCAAAGTCATGGGACAAGTGGCAAAGTTATTGGCGAGCTGTAGATGCACAATAGAGACCAAAGAGGAATGACGAGGATGGCACTGCAGACTACATTTAAGAAAAGGCTGCAGATCGACATTTCTGACAGCAAATTCATCTCGGGAATCACTGAGAAAGGGACTCAAACTGACCTCCTCGTTGAAAACAGCTTTTGGCCAGCATGAACAAAACATAACGATTTTAGTTCCTACATCATAGAAAAAACCATAATAAACCAGGATGTTTTAAAGTTTGTTTCTCTAAGAAAATGAAGCTTAGTTGAGAGCATGGTCTGGCTGTGTACTTCTGATTATCATTTGAAAGTGCCCCATTGTAAAAAAAATGACAGGAAGATGGAGCCCTAAAAGCTATTGATTTTTTACACATTTTCTAAAAAGAAACGAGTTGAGTAGCCAAGAGAGGTCTAAATAAATGAGGGAATCTATTGATGGAGAGGCTGAGACTGAGCTCAGATCCAGAGAAGCCATAGGAAAGAGAGGAAAAAAAACCCAGTTGTCATCACTTCCACTGCTGTGGGACCACTTGTGTGACAGAGGTTTCCCTGAAGTGCGCAGAGCTAAGGATGCCCATTAAGGAAACATCGAAATAATCTCCACTTCTGCACTCAAGAGATACCAGCGCAGCACAGGCCCATCGCAATCTCTCCTCCTCTGCGTTACAGCAAGAAGCAGCGATGGACTTCAAGCACCACCAGCAGGAATTAAGCATTTAATTCTCATTTATATTCTAAGGGAGCTGGGCCTTGGACTGCACCAGCTGCTCTGAAGCCTTCCCATCTTCTCCCCTCTCACCTCTACAGCACTGGACTTGGCAATATCTTTTGCTATCCAGAATCAGGATAACAGGTAAAGTTAAAAATAAATTGGAGTGCGGGGGGAAATGGACGGAAGGATCTGGACCAGATCAGATGAAATGCCCCCTTCGCACCTTTTCTTATTTTGTTCTGTTTCCTTTCCCCACTTTTCCGCTACATTTCAAGAGAAATGTAATGCTTTTGAGCGAAAACACCTGAACTTTTCATTTTTATAAATACCATTCTCTGTGCTCACATCCCATTCAGTGGTATTTGCCTATCAAAAGGTGTTATTGAAAAAGTTACTGTCCAGCCCTGTAAAAGTTATCATTTCTGTTAGACTATCATGGGTCTGTCTTGAGCTTTATTTATGGACTCCTTGATTTTTAAAACTGAATGCTGTCAAATTGAGTGTTTTTTACAGTCAGTCAGTGAAGAAAAAGATCATAAAGGGAAATAAGAATGGAGACTATTATAAAGTAAGAAAAGCAGAAGTAAAAAAAGGGACTGTATAGGAGGCAGGAGACAGAAAATAATATAGCAGAAGATTTTGTTATAATATAATGAACGTTTTCAACCCATTTGTGCCAGCCCGTTTCATATACTTGTGGGTGCGTGGAGGCTGGGGTTGCTTTGGTTTGTGTACCAGTCCAGTTCATAGGAGATAAACGATACCGTGGTAGAGTGAAGGAAGTTATACTCCTTATACCTCTTTTCAGCATAACTTTGTGCAGGAATGAGCCCAAGATCAATAAAAATGGGTGTAATGCACAACCCCCATGACCCGAGCGAGTGGAACAGCTGTATTACCCCAAAAGAGAGGAGACTGGATGACTTTTACCCTTTGTGTAGTCTGGGAACTGAGGGTGAAGGGGAGCCAGTTTCACCAGCTGCTGTGTGCACTCCTCCAGTATGTCCCCTCTCCTCACTGGTTTGCTACGTGATGGAGAGCAACCTCCCATGGTGGAGGGTGACACCACCTTGGCCGTTTGCTTCTTACCACAGAGCTTTGAGCAGGCAAACGGGCCTGACAGGGAACTGCAAGTCTGTTTTCAGAGATCCTTTGAATACTTGGGATCTTTAGGAGTTAAGAACTTCTTCTTTTAACATTCCATTTTTTTGTCTGCTATGTTTCTATATGACGAGCTTGTGCCAAGGACCCAATTACAATTTTTTTATCTCTCTCCCCTCTTTCTTCTCCACTTCTTCCTCCAACCATAATCAGGGACACCTGGAAACAATAAAGAGTTGTTTGTTCGGTTCGTCCTTCTCCCCCTTATTTTCTCGTGTATTTGATGTTATGAAAGCAGGGCTGTTAGAGATCCATTAAGCAGTGTTTGTGACGGAAGGGAAGAGTTCTATCTGGTTTGAGGAAGATAAGGCACATAAATCGAACTCACCCTACATCTAAACATTTCTGCAAATGGCTGAGAAGGAGACGAGCATGCAGTCGCTTTTACTACATGCTGCATGCTCCATCTTGCCACCACAGGAAGCCAGGAGAGCTTGAGAATTGAGATCAGAAACTTCAGACGAGACTGATGAACAATTTTCCAGGCTGGAGGAAATAGGTATTTACAATAAGATAATTCATTTGCTTGCTACTGTATTGCTTATGCAAGGAGCATCCAGCAGGCTTGCCCAACCAGTCAGGCCATTCTGTAACAATGAGCCATTTGATAATTGCCTCATCTGGGTTTAGGAAAGGCCCGTTAGTGCCAGCTGCCTCAGTCATGGGGCTAGAGACAACACAGTTTTGTATTTATTCGGCAATATGTATGGAGAAGGCTTTTCACAGTCACAGCAGTCAAACCAGGTCTCCTCTCAGCCGTCTCATTTCCTCTTGCCTGCAGGAAATAGCGGATGCCTTGGAAGTGTGAGAGAGATGGATCTGGAGAGGGATACGCAGCCCCACCAGTCGTGCATTTGAGGGACCTGCCCCATTCCTTCAGCTTCCTCGGTGCCTCCTTCCTCCTGGCTTGGTCCCCTTGGTGCCTCCTCCAGCCCACCTCGTGACCCAGAGGCCACAGCAGAGCAGGGTCTTGCCAGCCATTACGGGTGTGACAGGTCAACACAAACGGAGGGACAGAGTCTCCTGCTCTAGAGCAATCTTTTGCTTTGTCTGTATTTGTATCTCTCCTGCAAGCACGTACGAAACCAGCTCGACCATCTACATCCCTGCTGGGTGTCCATACCATTTTCTCTCTTTCACATATTCCAGATTTTTCTCCCAAAAGGTATTCCATAACTTTTGTTAATAATGCAGTTCACAGCTCACAGGGGAAGATACATGGAGGGTCTCTGTTAGAGCTGTTTTATCCTGGCTCCCTTGGTTTAAATGATATTCTTTCTTTTTAGCAAACTTAACATGGATTGGAAAGACTCCCAGCTGTAGAATGTGTAAATTAAAACTCTCCTGGAATGATCAGGAATGAGAATATTTATTCTCACTCTTGTCCTAACATCTCAGAAGCCCAGGTCAAAAAATTATCCCCTGCTTCTGAAGGAATGGATGAAATGTGTGCAATAGCCCTTGACAGACAGCATTTTCATGATTTGAGCTCGGAATTGAGTCCTCAGGTAGATAAATCAGTCCCCTGCTAAATGATAAATAGTCCTTGGATTTAATCCGTACTGGAAAGGGCTTGTAGGTAGTTAACGGGTCAAAGCCTCTCACCGAGTACTCAAGAAATATCTCTCTTTGGACTTTTGGCAAAATTATTTAAGGAATATATTGCTATTGGGTGGGCGATCAGGTTTAACCCTAACTTAATTAGGGACTCCACACGTAAGCATTACGGAAGGCAAGAGTGCAACCATGGCACAGCAGTGCCTTCAGTTGCGCCCTGCGCCCAGCACGGAGGAGCTGGCGGGGAACGGGCAAGGGCAGGAGGAAGCCAAACTAACAGGGAGCCCTGGGTTTTCCTCCAGCGCCCACTCCATGGCGCTGAGGGTCGTGGGTCTGAACATCCACCTACAAGTTATTCTGTGTTCGTCTTTTAAAATGCAATCCCTAGTGGGTTTCTGTGGCCCTAACCCGATCCCCCTGAGCGAGAGGGATCATCACAGAGACTCCGCTCTTTGATTATGGTGTGGGAAAAGATTTTGGAGGGGCAGGGGGCAGTTTGAAGGATTTTAAAGAAATATCTCAGCAAAAGAAGAAAGAACTTAAAAAGCCAAACCAGCCCATTAATCGCTTCCCAAAGACAGTTCGACACCCACGAGGAGGTAGACGTAAGGTGCATTTCCCGGCATGGACACACAGACTTGGCTGTGGAGTTTGAGATGCCAACTTACTGTTTCAGGGACTGACACAAAACTGAGGAGTCCATTCCCCTTTGGGGTGTAATTTCTTAATATATTAAAAACAAAAGACACAAAATGTTAAAGATGACTTAAAAAAATGTTACTAATAACTCCCTGGGGTCAAGAGATCTAGAAGCACTCAGCTGTTTCTGACTTTGAGCCAGAACTACCAGGGTTTTTCACTTTAATATCTCTGGTCTCTGTATCTGTGTTGTGGTGCCTGTATTTTAAAAAGATAGTCTGACAGTTTTGCCCTCTGAGTCTTACAGAAATCTGCTGTCCCGGGGGAGCATGCCCTTGCAGAAGGTTTATACTTAATTTGTTTTTCTCCTTAAACAGAAACGCTTCCTCATAGACATTTGCTAGGCAACGGCAGCATAACTGTACTTTTCTACAGAACATTTGTGCTAGGCCTGGTTGAAAAACTTTAAAATCCTGTGAAGAGTCACATTATGCTGCTGTTCCATACCGTGGCGTAGGTATGTGAAAATCAAAATTAAATGTTACATAACACTTTGAAAAGGGAACCAAGGAAAGTTCCAAACATCCTGTTCCCGGGATATTTCTGCTACTTTTGAGACCATTGAATTGGTCTTTTGCTTTTATTTTGGATAGCTGCATAAAATTTATTCTAAAAGGTTTCTACCAAAACTGGGGATGCAATCTGTGTGTTTATTTTACACTGCCCTCCAGCTTTTGATACCGGCTCCAAATTCTCACTCTTCTGCTTCCAAATCCATATCATATGGGTATGATCCATTTTCATGTTTCAAGAGTTTTGCCTGCTGTTTTAGGATCCATCTCTCTAAACATCATCTCTGCTTAGATAACGGTGATGAGCTCGAGCCTGGGTGAAATGGTACAGTTTTAAACCAGATCTGTCATTCAGATGCAACTTGGTCCATTTTAATGCTCACACTAAAATGAGGGTTTTTTTAGAATTAAAGATTAGTCACATCCACCAAAGAAAAGACATTTCCCAACAGACTATGAGTTGAAGAGAAAAATTATAATACAAAATTTGGGGATTTTACGCTTCCTGGCTAATATATGTATATTGTTAGACACCTCCATGGACTTTGTCCTCTTAAAATCTTGTTCTGGATATCCTGTACCTTGAAAACATGGATGCATGCACTTAGTGGGTGCTAGAGATGTGGAGATGCTCAAAGTTGCATCATACTCAAGGACCAAGGGCTTCGTTTCAGATGTCCTCCTCAGGACGGCGGTCCAGCTCTGCTGGTTCCCATGGGCATCCTAGGTCAGCAAGACCAGGGAGGGTCTTGTTTCTATAGCTACTGCCTCTAAGAGGGACTCATATGTATGTAGATACTTATCATCAGACCCCCTGCTTCATGACTCCATTTTCCTGAGTGTCTTGCTTAAAGGGTCAGGGTTACACCGTCCAACAAGGTACCTTGAATTCCCAGCAGCTGTTCTTCTCCAATGTGAAGGTTATTAATGGGCATAATCCATCAAGCAAGAGACTTGAGGAAATGAGACTGCAGAAATGCACCTTTATGACTTGTGAAAGCTCAGTTGGCTGTTGACAGGGCCGAGGAGTCTTAATAAGAGGGGTAGGAAAAAAACCCCTTTATGAGGAATTAATTTCCTGTCTCCATTATGAAGTGCTGGGATGTTCATTTAGCATGCAGTAGGTGGGTGTTAAGATTAGAGCTGTGGAGGAAATGGATATCGGAACGTGCTAAATCTTCCTCAGTGCCAAAGCAAGAAGCTCTGAGAACATGCTGATGATCCTTCTTCATTTGAACCAACCCTAACAATATCTTCCCAGAAGCAGGAGGCCGGTGGTTCCCATGAAAACCCATTTTTCCTATGTTCCAAGGCCTCTAGACAGATGTAAAGTATGTCAAGACCCTGAAGAGACACACAAATGTTACTGATGAGAAAACTTTAAAGAAGTCTTTGCAAATCCCTCTTTAACGCTTTGGGATTCACTCTATTAGGTTAAACCTGAATTTAGAGCTTCCTTTACACTCTATTATATCCATTACCTTTACCTCTTCGGTCAGACAATGGAGGGACTTGAATGCGTGTTAGAGAACTTCACGTCTACAGCCCTGGGAGCACTCGAGCAGAACTCTGCTAATCTGGTCAACAAACCAAAAGCTGATACCATCTACCAACGTTCGTCACAAAGTACTTTGAAAAATCTTACTCTAGATTTGATTTCAAATAGAAAAAGTTCCCTTGTTTTCCTCAGTCAAAAAAGAAAACAAGTTTTGGGTTATCTCATGGAAAGCCATAGGCGCGCTTAGCACTTTTGTTTCTTTCTGTGGGACGTGACACCAGGAAAAAGACAACACGGAACTGCGCATGAAGTTGATCTTTATGCAGATTTCCAGCACACAACCTTTCCCCCACTGAAGTCACACTCTCTTTTTTGAATAAAACAGTACGCAAGGCTCACCCGCTGCACGAAGACAAATATCAGCTTCCATGGGTATGGAGGCAGCCTTTTCAGGGACTTTGAGAGCGCTCTCAATTCTTAGTGGACTGGATGCTTTGCACTTTGTAAGACACTCCCCTCCCTCCACAGTCAGGGCTTTTTCTGCTTTCACTTTTTCAGGAAGAATTAGATTTCCAACAACTTTGATGTCGTCACGCTGCTGCCTTGGAGTGTTTTGTCTGTTGATAATATTCACTCACCGGGAGACATGAGATATTTAGGGTGAAAGCTCTTTGAAGCAGAGCGCGTTTATTCCAGAGTGCCTTTATCCAGCACATGGCACCGTCCCAGGTCTGAGCTACCACCCCAACAGAGATGATAATCAAGGACATCCACCTTTATGGTTGCTGTAACATCTTGTCGCCATCAAAGCCCCATCCTTCACATCTCAAGCAGTACATTCGCTCTCTCTTGTTCTCCCCTTGCAAAGAAAGACATTGTGTTTGGTGTGATAATGTAACTTAAGGTCATATTTTGCCTTCAGCCATCAGCATGTGCAAATGCTGTATGACTAATGAGGCGGTCTCAAATGACTATCCTGCACTGTTTTTCTACAAGATACTTCGTTGTGTTTGCAATCCCTCCTGACAGGTGGCGAAGAGCTGTCTTTCCCCTGGGCTTCTGACTCAAGCTGGAAATCCAACGGCAGTGCGGGTTTCTGGCCATGAGGGACTTCTCTCCACTCCTCTTCCAAAAATGTGCTAAAAGGAAAATCTGCCTTTTGGTTTGTCTGTCTTGCTTTCGATTTGTTTTCAGTCCCTTTTCTTTCCCTTCGGGGGCTCTTCTGCCAGCTCGGGGAAGCTTTGTTCTTTCTGGGATGTCAGATGGTGGCTTGGCCAGTTCACATGCCAGGGATGAGAGAGACGGACAGACAGATGCGGAGAAAATGGGACAGCGGCAGGATTGGTGCGTGGAATAAGGTTCTCCTCCTTAGCCCTCTCTTTCACGGACAGAAATGACTCAGCTTGACAACACAGAAAGCTTTCAGACGAGCTAGGTTTAAAAATGATAGATTGCAGCACGCAACTCATCAGTGACTCAGCTTGTCGGCGTTCATCATTTGAACTCTGACCCTTCCTCTTCTCCTGCTAGGTTTTCTAGCCCGGGACCATTGCTAGGGATTAAAGGGGCAAATGGACAGTATTTTCAGACGCTGTGCACACTTTTGGAGTGTGCAGCCCAGATGCGTACTTTAACAAAGATGCTTTTAAAAAGAACCTGCTTTTCAGGAAGCACTGAGTCTTCTGACCTAAAAAAAAATCACGTCTTATTAAGGATGTCCATACTGGGCATCTTCAAAATATGAAAGCTAAGAAAAAAAACCCATAACTAACACCTGACTCAGCTTCCTTTGGAAAAAATTACCCTCAAGGAGGTGCAAGGGGCTTTTCAAACAACCTTCTTAGAGAAGTCCCTGCTGGGTCAGAGGGATGCTTCTCGTGCGCACATTGACCCAAACAGGCAGGTAAACTTTCCCTTTCTCCTGTTATAATTTAGTCTGCAAACTTACTTTCTCATTCTGCCTTACGTTTCCACAATTCGTTCCTTCCCTGACATCCCAGCCCGTGTTTCTGATTTGCTCTGAACTAGAGAGAGAAAAAAAGCGTTGATACGATTTTGTTTTGATCGGACGCCTGACCTTCTCCCCTCATCTCTTTATTTTTTCACTTGTTGAAGGGGATCCATCAGGATAATTTCCTGTTACTAGGTTTGAAGTGTTTTGAATTTGAAATGCCTTTTCACTTAGAAAGAATTGATGCCTATAACTTGTAATGTGTTAGCAGTTTCGTATAGTGCCTGACAGCCCAAACCACATTACGGGTAGCTAATCCCAGTTGCTGAGCTCCATTAAAGACTAGATCGTATCTGTTAATACAGCCATACTGCTTGGGTCATTGTGCTGATGTAAGGAGCACAGCTGCCTGGAGAAAGATTATGATGTGAGGGGACATCTTTATTCTATTTTAAACTGGGAAAACGTATGGTAGATACACTGGTCATGATTGATTAAAGACACGAGAAGGATTTTATGAGCCTTCTTACGCACCCCGTGTTTCTCATTCTGTTTGTCGTTCCTCCGTGTTCGGCAAATAAATAAATACATAAACCCAAACCTTGAGGATAATAGGAAAGACAGAGACTCATAGCTGTTCCTCTTATGTTCAGTGTTTTTTGTTATAATGGGCTAAGGACTGTGAGTCTGAGGAATCATTTCCCAGCGCTGGCACTGATCTGCTACGTGGTCCTGGGCCACCTTTTCCCCTTATATCTTCTCCCACTATTTTTTCATCATACCTGTTCAAAATTATAAGCACAATATGGCAGTGGCTTTCCTATCCTATTTGTGTGTGTGCAGTCCCTATCACACTGGCAATCCAGTCCCAGGTGGCTTCTCTGCAATCTCTAATTCCCCATCTACTGGATTTCAGAGCCGTGTGCCACTTTGCCAAGTAAATATTGATACCTCATTTCCCAGTACTGGCTATTCAAGGGACACTCTCACCTAAAGCCGTCAGTCTCCTTATCTTCCTTCTCCTTACGTTATCAGCAGCATCCAGGGTTTGAGGTCCTCTGCACCTAGAATAACACTTCCATGCTTCGTCTTTCCGCGTGTTGAGAGGTTTCTGTGTTGTGCTGTAGCCGGTGTTCATCTGACTCCCTTATCTAGGCAGAAGCGTAAACCGTGCTGTCTCTGGCTCTGTATCCATCACACCACTATTGCCACCGCCGGTCATGTCTGAGGTTGTACTCTGAGAGTGCAGTGTGTTCCTTGGCAAGCTTGGAAAGGAAACAGTCTTATAAAAAAAAAAAAATCACATTAAGCATAGCATGTGTTTCATGCTCCTTTAGCATCTTATCCTGCTACAGAGTGTTGTAATTCCCCTGGCTGCTTTTGAATTTCATGTCACACTTTTAAATGTGGTTTGGTACATTCTCTACATGCTCTGTCAGTAGAGTTCTGCCAATAACCGCAGCACACGAGCACCAGGAAAGAAACTACTGACTCTGCTACCTTGCGTGCTCAAGTGTGTGGATGTCGCAAGTGTAGATGTGTGCCGCGTGGGAAGAAACTCTTCCTGCTGCTGGAGCCACACAGGAGCCTCTGCTCAACCAGGCAGGATTTTTTTTTAACTGGGCCACTCACCTCCAATTCTGTCTCGAGCAACAAGTAACAACGGGATACGCCTACAAAGGGATGCTTGAGTGTGTTAGTTTGAATTAGCTTTTAAAGCAAATGAGTGAAAGCTTCTTGTAATGGTCTTAAATATTCTCACCACAGATAAGATAAAATTGTCTTAAACTTGAACAAAGTTTGCCAAAACCACTTTGGAAGTTCATTCCAAGGAATGTTCAGGAATGTCTTCCATGGAGACACAAACCCCTGGCTGTCCTTAAACCAAGCCAAACCTTGACGATTGTACCTTTGCTAGGAAACTAGAGGATGCATGACTGTGGAAACCAACCTTTGAAAAACCTGCATTGATGGTGGCGTTGGAGTCCATTGCTGAGACCAATGATACGACACAGAAGACAACTGGGATCTTTGGGAAAAGGTGGGAAGGAAAGGCCTAAAAAGTGCTTGTTCTCAGTGAAAGGTGAGGGTAACACAAATCTAGTATGAGAGTAATTATGTTTATTGGCTTTAGCCCCGCTTGAATGAAGGGTGGTATTTCTGCATGTTGCCTAACAGCAGCATTATTTATTCTGTCTTCCCATATTTACTTTGATACTTCTTCACCACTTATAAATGCCCCCAGTGTGCCAACACATTGCCTCTATGTTGGTCGCATGGGTATAAAAGAGCCAAATTCAGCGCCTCCCTGCTACTTTGGTGTATGTTTGATTTGAAGGCAAGGTAAAGGCTGGATTTCAGAGCAGTCTTTCAGACGTGCGTTGGTTCTTTAAGCCAAGAAACAACAATCAGAAATGGTTTGCCAAGAAAGCCAGCAGATAATATTCCAAAGAGAGAGGAAATGGATTTTTAAACTGAGAAGTTTTTGTTTAGCCACAGCCATTCTTCAGGGCAACATCACAGCTGCAGATGGAGTTTAGATACTTTGAGGTGTTTGCAAAGATTAATTAGTTGCCTAAATGGGAACTGAGCTCTGATGAAAGTCTGGCCCTTGTGGGCACTGAGCCTCGGGCTTGGTACGCTTTTGAAAAATCTTACCCCAGAGGACTCAGTGGATGCACTTTTCTGACCTGAGCTCATGCATTAGAGAAGAACCGTAGAGTTATTTCAGTACTTCCAGGAGTTCAGGCTCATTCTTTAAAGCGAACAGCCTTACGCGTTCCTAACTCACCAAGAAGTGGCGAAAATCCCCAGAGAGTTGCCTTTTCAGAGAAAGTTCGTGTCAGGTAGCAAGTCTGGATAGACAGCGGGCTGTCGGGATGTAAATGTGTGTTTTCATAAGTATGACTACACAGTGGGAACCCAAGCTGCAACACCTTCCTCTTACTCATGCCCCGATCCTGACATCTCCTCCTCTCCTCTCCTCTCCTCTCCTCTCCTCTCCTCTCCTCTCCTCTCCTCTCCTCTCCTCTCCTCTCCTCTCCTCTCCTCTCCTCTCCTGCCCATCTCCCCACCTTGCTCTCCCGTGTCCTCTCCTCTCCCACAGCCGCATTTTACCCATGCTGCTGACTTCGGGTGTTTTTGCAAACTTACGATTTCACGCTGCATTTGTTGCCATGGCAACATAACGGGGGGGGCAGTCCAAAGTAGGAAAGAGAAAAAGTTAAAAAAAAAAAAAACCCACCCAAAACTCTTGAATCAGCCCCTTATTTTGTGTGTTTCCCGTACAAAGTTGGACATGCAGCTCCATTAGCGGCAGAGTTGGCAAGGAACGTTTTTCATAGCCCCAGGCACTTCGGAGACCTCACTGGAGGTCCAAACCACTTGCCATCCCCTCTTCTCCCCTTAGCGCTGCCTTCTGGAGGCTCTGGAAATTGAGGACCAGGCGATTGAGGATGGAGGAGCTGATCCATCCAGTGAAATGCCCAGTGCTCGTCACTCACCCCCACGCCTCAGGACGTCCTCAACAAAGAAAGAAAGAAGGGTTATTGTAGTAGGTGACTCCCTTCTGAGAGGAACAGAGGGTCCTATCTGTAGACCGGACCCATCCCACAGGGAAGTCAGCTGCCTCCCTGGGGCCAGAATTAAGGACATACGGAGGAAACTCCCTTCCCTGGTCCAGTCATCAGATTACTATCCGCTACTGATATTTCAGGTAGGCAGTGACGAAGTAGGTACCAGAAGTCTGAGGGCAATGAAGAATGACTTTAGGGCCCTGGGACGGCTGGTTAAGGGATCGGGAGCACAAATAGTGTTCTCCTCTATCCCATCATTTGCAGGGGTAGACGAGGGGATAAATAGGAGGAGCCAGCAAATTAACTCCTGGCTCCGCGACTGGTGCGTCCGGCAGGACTTTGGCTTTTTTGAACATGGGCTGATCTACAGGAAACCAGGCATGCTGGCATCAGGCGGGGGAAGCCTAACCCGAAGGGGAAGAAAGAGACTGGGACAAGAATTAGCAGGGCTTATCCATAAGGCTTTAAACTAGGTTTGATGGGGGATGGGGACGAAACCAGGATCACAAAAGTGGTGCCTGGGAACAACATAGCAGTGCTCATGGGTATAAGTGATAGCAGGGTCTTGCAGCCTGCCCCAGCGATGGTGGGGGATAGTGAATTGTGTGGCAGCATAGACACAAGGAGTAGTGATAATTTGGTAGCTACAGTAGTGTCCGAGAATGACCAGGTGCAAATCAGGGCCTGTCCCCCCAAGAAAGTGGCAGGACAATTAACCCAACTGAAGTGCATCTACACTAATGCACGCAGCATGGGGAATAAGCAGGACGAGCTGGAGGCCATCGTGCAGCAGGGAAACTATGATGTAGTCGCCATCACAGAAACGTGGTGGGATGACTCACATAGCTATAGTGCTGCCATGGATGCCTATAGGCTCTTCAGGAAGGATAGGCAAGCAAGGAGAGGCGGGGGTGTGGCCCTGTATGTTAAGGAGTGTTACGAATGCTTTGAACTTAATGATGGTGATAATGGGGTTGAGTGTTTATGGGTAAGAATCAGGGGCAGGGCTAACAAGGCGGATATCGTAGTAGGAGTCTGTTATAGACCGCCCAATCAGGATGAGGAGGCAGATGAAATATTCTATAAACGGCTGGGAGAAGTCTCAAGATCGCGAGCTCTTGTCCTCGTGGGGGACTTCAACTTGCCGGACATCTGCTGGGAATACAATACAGCAGGGAGGGAACAGTCTAGAAGGTTCCTGGAATGTGCTGGGGATAACTTCCTGACACAGCTAGTGAGAGAGCCAACTAGGGAAGGTGCCCTGCTGGATCTGTTGTTTGTAAATAGGGAAGGTCTTGTGGGGGATGTGAAGGTTGGATGCTGTCTTGGGAACAGTGACCATGAAATGATAGAGTTTTCAATTCTGCGAGAAGCAAGGAGAGGGGTCAGTAGAACTGCTACCTTGGACTTCCGGAGGGCGGACTTTGGGCTTTTCAGGAGCCTGGTTGACAAAGTCCCCTGGGAGGCAGTCCTCCAGGGCAAAGGAGCCCAGGAAGCCTGGATGATTTTCAAGAAGGAAGTCTTAAAGGCGCAGGAGCAGGCTGTCCCCATGTGCCAGAAGACAAGCCGTCGGGGAAAAAGGCCGGCCTGGCTAAACAGGGAGCTAGTGTTACAACTTAGGGAAAAAAAGAGGATCTATGGCCTCTGGAAGGAAGGGCAGGCCACTCAAGACGACTACAAAGAGGTAGTTAAGCTATGTAGGGAAAAAATCAGGAGGGCTAAAGCCCAGCTGGAGCTAAACCTGGCTTCTGTTGTCAAGGACAACAAAAAAAGCTTCTATAAATATATTAGCAATAGGAAGAGGACTAAGGATTATCTCTGTCCTCTAGTAGATGGGGCTGGCAACATAGTGACCAAGGATGAGGAAAAGGCTGAGGTACTTAATGAAGTCTTTGCCTCAGTCTTCAGCAGTAGGACCAGTTGTTCCCTGAGCACCCAGACCCCTGAACTAGAAGACAGGGATGGGGAGCAGAATGAAGCCCCTCTAATCCAAAGGGAAATGGTGAGGGACCTGCTTCAGCACCTGGAGGTGCACAAATCTATGGGGCCGGATGGGATCCACCCAAGGGTATTGAAAGAGCTGGCGGAGGTGCTCGCCAGGCCACTTGGTATCATTTATGAGCAGTCCTGGACAACCGGGGAGGTCCCAGCTGACTGGAGGTTAGCAAATGTGACACCCATCCACAAGAAGGGCCGGAAGGAGGATCCGGGGAACTACAGGCCAGTCAGTCTGACCTCGGTGCCTGGGAAGGTCATGGAACAGATCCTCCTCAGTGCCATTACACGGCACATGCAGGAGAACAGGGTGATCAGGCCCAGTCAGCATGGGTTTGTGAAGGGCAGGTCATGCCTATCAAACCTAATATCCTTCTATGATAAGGTGACCCACTTAGTGGATGAGGGAAAAGCTGTGGATGTTATCTACTTGGATTTTTGCAAAGCTTTTGACACTGTTTCCCACAGCATTCTCCTGGAGAAACTGGCTGCTCATGGCCTGGACAGGTGTACTCTTCGCTGGGTAAAAAACTGGCTGGATGGCCGTGCCCAGAGAGTGGTGGTAAATGGAGTTAAATCCAGTTGGTGTCCAGTCACAAGTGGTGTCCCCCAGGGTTCGGTGCTGGGGCCGGTTCTCTTTAGTATCTTTATCAATGATCTGGATGAAGGGATTGAATGCACCCTCAGTAAGTTCGCAGATGACACTAAACTGGGCGGGCGTGTTGATCTGCTTGAGGGTAGGTTGGCTCTGCAGAGGGATCTGGACAGGCTGGACCGATGGGCTGAGACCAATGGTATGAGGTTCAACAAGGCCAAGTGCCGGGTCCTGCACTTGGGACACAACAACCCCATGCAGCGCCACAGGATTGGGGCAGAATGGCTTGAAAGCAGCCCGGCAGAAAAGGACCTGGGGGTGTTGGTTGACAGCCGGCTGAATATGAGCCAGCAGTGTGCCCAGGTGGCCAAGAAGGCCAACAGCATCCTAGCCTGTATCAGGAATAGTGTGGTGAGCCGGACTAGGGAAGTGATCATCCCCCTGTACTCGGCACTGGTGAGGCCCCACCTCGAGTACTGCGTTCAGTTTTGGGCCCCTCGCTACAAGAGGGACATTGAGGTGTTGGAGCGTGTCCAGAGAAGGGCTACAAAGCTGGTGAGGGGCCTGGAGGACAAACCTTATGAGGAACGACTGAGGGAGCTGGGGTTGTTTAGCCTGGAGAAGAGGAGGCTGAGGGGAGACCTTATCACCCTCTACAACTACCTGAAAGGAGGTTGTAGAGAGATGGGGGCTGACCTCTTCTCCCTGGTGACAAGTGATAGGACGAGGGGAAACGGGTTCAAGTTACGTCAGGGGAGGTTTAGATTAGATATTAGGAGACATTTTTTCACTGAAAGGGTTATTAAACATTGGAATAGGTTGCCCAGGGAGGTGGTGGATTCACCATCTCTGGAGGTGTTTAAAAAAAGAGTAGATGGGGCACTGAGGGACATGGTTTAGAAGTGGCTCTTGTCAGGGTAGGCTAAAGGTTGGACTCGATGATCTTAAAGGTCCCTTCCAACCTCAACAATTCTATGATTCTATGATTCTATGATTCTCCCATCTCTCTCCTCCTGGGCAGCCAAGAGACTGGTACCTTCACCAGTATCCCCAGACACACCCGATCTCAGCGGCAGCTGTTGCAAGGAGTCCTGCAGGGAACGGCCAGTCTCTTGGGAAGCTGGCACCAGCCCCCATCAGGCACGATGGCACTGCAGGCACCGCTCAACGGCAGCACGATTTTACCTTTATCTCTTATCCCAGCAAGAGATCCATCAGGAAGGATGATGGAGCACCGGCTTAAGCTTGCTCACGTCCCTCCACCCCCTCCTCTTTCCAATCACCATGGCTAAAGGAGCAGCAGCCCTTAAATGAAAACTTTACGGCGAAGAGCTGCTGACACTTTTTCATTATGAAGATACATGGGGTGGCTGGTAGCTAATGAATGTCAGCGCTCAAAAGGATAATCTCTGCTTCTCTCTGATACAATTTAACATCGTATTTCCCTAATTTGAGGCTGATTTAGTCGCTGGGGTATTTGGATGCCTCTTCTATGGTGCCGATAGTTAATTAAACAGATGTTGCAGAGGGAATCATTAATTTTAGTGCTGCAGATGGGAGCAGAATGACTTTGTGAAGTTAATGTTTCAGCAAAACAATAGGCTTCTGTCATCAGTTGGTATAAACCAAGTAAATTAAGAGAACAAGTAGAGTAAAGGAGATAGCTTCGAAAGAATATCAATTATTCATTTTAGAATTATACTTTTTTCCCCCATAAATCATCATGGGAGGAGAGGAGGGGAAAAATCTGCAAAAGCTGGGAAGAGGGCAAGAGAGGAATCCCCAAGTTAGCAGCCTGCAAGAGACTGGATCGCTGCTCCCGCGCTCTCTCCCGAGCGCTGCAGGGTTCCTGCAGGAGCAGGACGAGCCGAGGGCCAGGGGATGCAGCAGGTGGCAACGGGGGGCAAGGCAGGGCAACCTCAGGGCCAGCAGCCGGGGAGAGCATTTGGTTGTTACCCACAGTGCAACTTTGGGCAAGGCCAAGAAAAACTTTCAAGCGCACCTGAAGTCGTGTCAGTAATGACAGACGTCTTTTTCCATGCTTAAAAAAAAGCAGGTGGGCGCAAGCATCTTCCTTTTTTGAAGGCTGTGAAAGTTTTTTCGCTCCAGGCTGGGAGTCCCATACCGACCGACAAGGTTTCCAAGGGCAGCTGGCTGGATTTTCAAAAGCGCCTGGGTACGGTCACAGTTTTCTAATCGGAAATTGGTATGTTTTATAATTTTCAGAAAGTTCAGGGCCTGTATAAAAAGTCCCTAAACGCGTATGAAAAAAATGCGGTAGGGTTGCACCTGTGTATCGGACGTGGCTATTTTGCCACGGAGTTATGGCTGGAAGTGGAAAAACTGCAAAGCAGTTTACGAGTTTCTTGCTGACATTAAATGTCACTAATTTCTTTTGAACAGAGGTTCCTATTTTTGAACTAAAAACCACAGAAGGAAAATCCAGCCACCTCTAAAGCATAAAACGGCTGTGGCAGAAGAGGAGCAGGGAAACAAATGAAGTCCATATATCGTGTTGGAGTGAAAGTACTACTGACTTGCTTGAGTGCCTCATAATATGAAAATTATGTTTCTTTTTTTAGGACAGATGAGTCATTTGACCACTCAGACATTTATATGAACACATCTATGTCCATTTATATTATCTTTCTCTTTCTCATGTGTGCATGTTTTTTCCTTATTACCAGCTACTCCTGTCTCCAAAAACAATAATCAGTGGTTATTCTCATTTATTTGATAAGGCCAAACAATTTCAGTGCCCAGAAAGTAATTATGAATTTGGCAGTTCTGATTAATAAATCTTTCATGAAGCATGCTCCATTTTTTTTCCATAAACAGCATCTTCCAGAGATTCATTGAGAAAATATGAAGAAGTAGAAAAGACACAAAGTGAAAAAGAAAAATTCGTCCTGGCAATAAAGCCCTGATCTGAATCTTACACGTGCGAGGTGAATTTCACCATTGGATTTACTTCTTTAGCACTCAATCTGTACTCACCATTTTATTTTAACGCGTACTGTTCTTGTTTTACTCTTTCTGGCTTTACAATGCCACGTACTAAGTTAGTTCCAGCTTCACAGTCAAAATGTCCCAAATTATTTTTAGGAGCTAATTTCTGTCCTCAGCCTTGCTGCAGGGTAGCACTGCACAGCTCGAAGGCCTCCTCCTGTGTTATAAGTAGCTTCTGCATCAAACACCCACGACACTGGCCAAACCCGGCCTGCTTTCAGTTGGCTAAAAAGAGGTGTCCAGGACGTTTTGAGAAACCACCAAGTATCCCAGCTGGCTGCCAGGATGCCAGTCTGCCCTTGGTCCTGTGCTGTTTCTGCCAGCCCCACGCGGATCTTTAGGATGCTGTAGGGTCCCTCAGAAGGTGCTGCTAATCTTTTTAGCTTTAGGTATCGCGAAGAAATCTCTGTGGTATAAACTTCATCAGTAGACACTGAAGGCACTCATAACCAAAGAGAATAAACTGAACACATGCCAAAGTGTCCTGTTGAAAGACATGACAAAGGTGATGGTTTTTGCCTGGCAAAGGTGTGCATACGAGGGTACTGAGAATGCAGGATCCTGAGACCTGTCTGCTGTTGCAATCTATTACACTGAATTGAAGGACTTTGGCTGCTTCCTTTAGGAAATATAATTCCCATTAAAGGCATGAAATTGAGCTCCTTGGAGACCTAAGCTTCGGTCTGCTGAACAATCCGGACAGAAGTTTTCAGCAATACCAGCTTCTCGCTGTATGTGCCTGTGTCTCAACAGTGTGCTGTAGGGATTTGCTTCTTAGAGTGAGTCCTTGGGCTTGCTGTGTTTGTTCACTGGTGTCCCTTCAGTGCCAGCTCACTGGGATGGCTTTTCATGCACAGAATTCTCCAGGGATCTGGATCTCAACCACAAGAGCGCCTTTGTTTCCCTCTCACCTAGCACAAGTCACCAAGCACCTATCAAGCAATGGTTTTTGGGCTATTCCATCCTGCTCAAATAAGAAATAGGGCGTCTTAAAGGGGACTAGATCTCACCAGAGCTGTGGGAGAGGATGTTCACAGCGCGCTCTGTCAGATGTCTTTGTCTCCTCCTCAGGTCCTGGAGAGCAAATGCTCCCTAGGGGTTATAGAGACTCCCCAGGCACAAGGGCACCTCCAAAGCAGGGTGGTTCAACAGCATTTTCCCCTGGTCTTGTCCTCTTGGATGGCGTCACAGTGCCACTTGGTGGTACTGGAGTCACCAAGAGTATGTGATGCAGAGGGCTCCCCAAAGAGCACACTGTCCCTCTCCTCATCAGGGAACCTCAGCATCCTGCTGCAATTCCTTTTCTCCGCACGGCATCACCTGCCAGTGGCGTCTGCCTCTGCAAGAGGTAATTGATTCCCTTCCCCTTTAGAGCCCTAATTAAAAATGCACTGTATTAAACTTGAATGCATTGGAAACAATTAGCTTCCTCTTTTGTCTCCTCATTTGAGTCGGCAACGCGAGGCAGCCAGGTGTCACGTTCAACAAATCTCCATCAAGTGATTGCTGTGGAAGGAAATGAAGTTTGAAGAACTCCTTTGCTCCTCCTGACGCTTTGGCTCTGACCTTCTCGCGCTCTCAGCTTATCTCCATGGAGATGCTCATTTTGCAGATTGGCTCCATCTTCTGCCAGCAGCCGCATCGCGTGGAGGTGCAAAGCAGGGGCCTAGGCAGGGAAGCCAGGCTGCTTCAAGGACTTGGTGCTGCTCTCTTTAAAGACAAAAGCACTTTAAAATGAACAGTGGTATCTGATTCTCCTTGAGAAAGCAAGTGTTTTGAGCCACTCCAACCTCATGCAGTCAGCCGAGACCCCAAAAGAGGAGAATTTTAGCTTGAGCTAGAAGCTTCTGTGGCATATCTGTACCTTGCTGCCCCAAGTGGTAGAGTGGTCCTCATGGCCCTGAGAACAGGTCTACATTGTGTTTCAGAGAAGCCTAATCACGTCCCTACTCTTGCCAGAACTGGAAGAAAGAGGGTGGCGTTTGCTTTGTCCTACAACCAAGAGAGTGATGCCTGTCTACAGGCAAAATGTCCTGCCAGAGGCACAACACCGCATTGCTGCTGGGATTTTGGACCCAGGACTGCCTCCACTAGCCGAGCTGATCAGGACGTGTAGATTAAAAGTAAAGTTTGGGGTGGGGGAAAAAGTGGAAAAAATTACGGTAACAGCTGCAGAAATCTCTGTAAAATGGCCAGCCCAAGCCCGCTCTCACCCACTAGCTCCAAATCCCATGTAGCCTTCAGCTCAGCTGATCTCCACAGCAGCAGAGCTCCTGTGAAGTCTGAGGGGGTGATGTGCACCCTCCAGAGGGAAGGATTAGTAGGACTACGCTCAGTGCACTCTGTAAAAGCGCTGGTTGGGAAATTTTCAACAAACCATTTTTCATCAGAAAATGCTGATTCTTCGAAACAGGCTTTCTACGAGAATAAAAGGGCAATTTTTCCTCATTTTAGCAACTCTAAATATTGCGGCAGCTTTAAGTGAAATAAGAAACCAAGAAAAGCCCTACTTGAAAGTTGATTTTTTTCCCCCCCCTTGTTTCAGGCTGTAACTTTATTATGATGAAAAACAAAAGAAAATAAAAACAAATGGTGTAAAAGTGAAAGGAAACTTTTAAGACTGGTGTAAAAAAATAATCCATTGATTGACTAGAGGTGTTTTTCCCCAGCGTTTGTTCCTACCATTTTCTTTTTCACTTTGAGTAGTACAGAGAGAAAAGGGATGGCGAGATCCCACAAGAAGAGGAGAAGGCTGGATGCCCAGGCTGAGCCTGTAGCAAGCAGCTGTGGTGAATGACAAGTCACAGCTTCTGGTGGCTTAGAAGATCAGAGGCAGAACCCATTTTAGGGCCAGACCTCTTCCCTGGGACCACCTGCCAGGAGGAGCTGGGGAAGTCAGCGGTGCTCAGGGGTCATTACGCCAAGCTCAGCTGCAATGTGTGGTGCAGGTGGGAGGAGGGAGAAGGTGGTGCCTGAGACTTTGCCCAAGTTCCCTCTGAATTTAAATGCCGACTCAAGCAGAAGCCAAGGCTCTGCCCGGTGCCAGATCGCTTGCCAGCCAGATGGTACCTTCTGAAGCTCTTCCACCTTCATCCAGGCTCCAAGGGATGCGGTGGAGGTGTTTACAGGCGAGTGTCTCTTCCTTTGTTCTTCAGTGATCTCACAGCCCTGCCTGCGGATTTACACTGGTGTAAGTTGAGAGCAGAGCATGCTCCGAGCTCCCAGGGCTTTACCATCTCCTGTTCTGTTGGCAAGAGCGAGTCCGAATATTGACATCAGGCTCCCTCCTATATGCAGAAACCTCTGTCCTTTCTCTAACACCACGTATGCTTTCTTCTGCCTCGCTTGTGCCCTCACATCAGGCATCCCTAGGGAGTTAAAGCACTGTTTAATCTCTCCGTTGGTCCTGTGTGGTTGTTGGTTGAATTAACAAGGCGTTTACTTGTTTGTTCTGTAAAGCTGGGTTTGTTTTGGAGATGGATTTATTTGGGGTTTGTTGTTTGTTTGGTTGGGTTTTTTTAAAGATGTATTGAAGAAACTAATTTAGAGTTGGAAATATACACAGCAAGGGGGAAATTTCATTTTCAGTGTAGTCAGCCTTTGGTGGAATTAGGACAACGGGGAGTAAAATGAAAACCAGAACGTGCCTGAATCTTTAGGATTTGAACGGTGAGGGAAGAATGGAGCAAAATGTCTGTGCCACGGGCCTCAGGGCTGGAGCTCTGAGAGCAGATGGAGTTTTGTGTCTGTGCGTTGCTGCTTCCCCTCCCCAGCCGGGTGAGTGGAGAACGGCCACTCCGGCTCGGTAAGGAGCCGTGTACGTGTGTGAATGTGTGTATGGATTGGGTGTGGGCGCATGTGCGTGTCTGTAGGGTTTCCACGTATGGATGAGCTAGGGGCATCAGCTTTCCTGAGAAGAAAATAGGCTGTAAGCTGAAGTGGGGCCCTTTCTCAGCCTTTTCCTGGCCACCTGCATCTGTCGGTCCATCTCCGGAAATGGTTCTTGCTACCCAGTGTGATTAGTGTCTATACTCTCACTCAGTACAATCCAAACTTAAAATTTGTTGCTATTGTGTCAGAAACTGTAAGCTTTGTCTGCTGCCAGTCAGCTATAGTTCTTATAACTTCTGTTTTTCTGGTGGTTTCCCATCCCACGTAAGGCTGAGAACTACGGCTGCTGTCTTCAGCCCTGCTAAAGAAATAGTTGTCTCCCTTTTTAATTACCTTTTCACGTCAGGACAACATGGACTGGCAGTAAGAAGCACGGGAGGGATAATCCTTGTTGAAAACCTGTTGGTGATGGAGCGAGTTGAGAGATAGGAGAGGGAGGGTGGGAGAGAGGGGGAGGGCTGAGCAAGAAGCAGAAAGATCCTACGTGGAGAGGCGGAAAGATGCAGAGTTACAGCTCTGACATTGAAGAGGCACTGGCTGGAGAACCAGCGGAGAGGGGACAAGCCAGCCCTTGTTAAAGGTCTCTTTGCCTCTTTGTAGGGGTGATAATTTGGAAGATGAGAGCCTGGCAGCGCGGCCTGGCTGGACGAGAGTGAGAACGTGTCTTCCTTCCCCTTTAAAGAGCAGAGGGAGCCACAAAGCAGCCATATGGAATTGCAGCAGAGTTTGCCAACGCCTTCTGTTTTTTGAGGGCCAGATCCAATGAAGGACAGAGTTAGGCACAGTTTTGCTTTCTTTTTAAGCACCTGAAGTGAACTACATGTTTTAGAAGGTGGATCTTACATCTCAGTGCTAAAACAGGAAACCTGTGAGGAATACTAAAGAATGTGAATTTCCGATTGAGTTTAGAGAGTCCAAAGAAGTCTTCTGAAGGTGGTGGCCAAAGCTTTTCTTCTGAAGACCTGCACAAGGTTCCCTCTTTTTGCTTGAA
This sequence comes from Larus michahellis, assembly GCF_964199755.1. Taxonomy (NCBI): domain Eukaryota; kingdom Metazoa; phylum Chordata; class Aves; order Charadriiformes; family Laridae; genus Larus; species Larus michahellis. The sequence goes on from NC_133910.1 coordinate 5,965,045, forward strand.
AATGCTGTTGCTGTAGTGTGCGTGAGACCACCTCCCTGGTGGAAATGTTCCCCTAGGAAAAGGGAGACCTTCAGTCCCATTCATCGGTCTGGGTGGAGGGCTGTCACACCAGTCCCCTCCCCCGTCCAGGCCGGGTCCTAGACAATGTGCGGAAAATGGAGACTCTCCATCCTTCCTGCTGAAGCCAGACGTGTTGTGCAAAGTATGCAGGAGCTGGGGACTTCAGCGAGCCCTCACAAGAAGGACTGAATTACCACAAGTCATGCAGGAAAAGGGAGTTGTGGATTCGGGACTGTGCCCTGCGTGCCATTTATTCATTTAATGTTAGATAAATATTGAGTTAAAAACCACGTCCTTCCACTGATGGAGAGGAAAGGAGTCCCAGATTCCACCCTCCACCTGCCTTTACCTGGTGCCATACTATTGTTGGTGTCAGGAGGAATTTGCAATTATTTCACAGAAGCTGCACTGAAGCAGAGAGGACTGTGTAGTCCATTTATCACGAACTACTCCAATTCCTATCTTAAGTAAGAGAGGAGTCAATTAACAAATGAAAACAGAGTACCAAAACACTCTCTCCATTTAGATCACAACACATCAGTAAAACTCTGTGGCAGCACGGCATGAGCATCGATTTCCTGGATGTGGCTTTGGAGATCACAGGAGAAAGTAACGGAGTCTGGGGTTCGAACTTTGAAAATGGACCGTTATCTTTATGATGAGCGCTCTCTGCATTTATAGCTCCATCGCCAAAGTTTTCTGGCTTTGTGGATTTGTCTGCCCAACAGATGTGACGGAAAGAAATATTAGCTTTACAAACGGGGATAAAAATGGCATATACTGAAAGCCAAAGCCGGTTAATGAGAAAGGATTTTGAAAATGTCACTCACCCGGTTTCCCACACTTAGTTTCTATTTCCAAGAACTGGTATCTCTCTTCTTTCCATGAAAAGTCCATTTTCAACTAAACTTCCTTCAGTCTACTTCTAACCAAGTAATTATTAGTTTCCAAATTAAAGTAATTTAATTTGTTAGTCAAATTACAACCCAGCAAAAAGGAAACCACAAAAGTATTTATGACTTTATTTCATCTTTATTAAGACTAACAAGGTTTGAGCAGAAATGATCTCTTGACAACGCCATTAAGAGCACAGACAAGATCACAGTCTGTAACGCATCGGAAAGGGCACAGCAGAAAAGTCAAACGCTCGTCTTCTGGGAGAGAGTCAGAACAAAATTATACTGGAATTAAAGAAAAATGTAGCTGAAGGACAGATCCTGCAATAGTATAGATAATTATTCATTGCTTTTAAAAAAAAATTAAAAAGGCAGTAGGTCTTAAAGGGTTTTTTTGGGGGTGGGGGTTGTTTCTTTGGTTTTGTTTTTCTTTTTTTTTTTTTTTGAGTCTGATGGCCATTTTGAGGCACAGAGAAATTGTGTAAAGGCTCAGAGTAAGGGCTCAGTGGACACTGCTGCTGGAGGGCAGCTCACGGCTGTGTCAAAGCCCAGGGGTGTCAGGGTCCCTTTGCGATTTGGGTGAAGCCATCCGTACCAGCAGGGTTTATGGCCCGCATGGGGCATGTCTCCTTGCGTGGCACCAGAGGGGGCTGGGTGCAGTGAAGCTCCTCCCGAGCCCCAGCAAATCTACCCCCAGGTCCATGCCTGAACGCACCAAGCGTTTATGGAGCCACCTGGCCAAGAGGCGTCCAAGAAGCAAAGTGTACCATTTCCAGCCCCAGCTGGCTCTTTGGTTTCAGTGGCACAGCCTCAGCTTTGATGATCTTGGGAAACGGAGTGGAAAAGCTGCCAGCTGGGGTCTCAAAACAGTGAAGTTGTATTCCCATTGCAGGGAGTTCCCAGCCGTGTGCTCTCCCCCTGCTTCCCCTGTCCCCTTGTTGCCCTGTGTAAATCTGAGAGATGGCTTGAATGATGCATGGCCATAAAAGCTGCTGATGTGAGCACATTTCTAGGCTCCGAGATGCCATCTACTTAGTCAACCTGTCTTCAGGGAGAAATTAAAACAGCCTCGGGGCTTCCCTGCATCCAACCCCCCCTTCTCCTTTCTGCACATAAACACACCCTTTGGGCATCTCTCTGCTGCCTAAGTGTAAAATGGACCAAAAATTCAGAATAAAATTGTAATGGAAATCAAGCACAAGTATGCAAGCCTCCACTTCAAGTGAATCTAAATCTCCATGGGGCTCAGAGAGCCTTGGATCATCTGCCCGACAAAATAACCAGCGGGTTATTGCCTTTATAATCAAGGGAGCTCGTCCTCTCTGGTGGCTCTGGGTGCTGTGGGTGCAGGCCGGTGAGGATGGGGAGGTTTATGGGAGCATGTAAGGGCTCTGCAGGCCCACGGGGAGGGCTGGGGAGCAGAAGGGATTTGGGGAGAGGCCAGTCATGGGCATGGGAGAAGGTCTGTGGCTCAGGGGGGCAGGAGGTTAGCTCAGCCAGAGCAGCCCCTTCTGTCTCTGTCTCCTTTTTCTCCCTTGCTCTCTCTGATGACTTTCACTCTGAAAGCTCCAGCTCTGCCAGCTATTCAGCAGCCTAATCTTTTTTCCAGTCTCAGCTCTTGCCTACTAATGTGTTTCAGGCACAGAAATTTCATTAAGGCTGCGCTGATGTCCACAGGCTTTAGCCACGGACTTCATCGTTAAGTGGGTTTTATTTCAGCCAGTACACAAATTACCCTCTGCTCTTAGGTGGGCGAAGGGGAGGTGGGGGTGGAGGAGATCTGTACAAAGAAGGAAAAGCAGCAGAGAAAAATCCTGTCCGTCCATCCAGGGTTGTCACCGAATAGCTGCCCCTGTCCTCGTGAAAACAGACCAACAGAGTTGAAAATGAACCCGTAAAGACCACATTTCACTAACGCTGTGACGGTGCTTGCTGCTGCTGGAGAAGGCAGTCAGAAACGCTGCTCGTCCCAGCTGCCCTCGGAGGCTCCCAGCCTGCTCTCCCCGCTGCCTTCGCCCCGGGTGCTGACCTCCGTGTTCCGTTTAATTGGGAGCATTTGGAAACCCGGTTCTCTCGTTTCAGCTTTGTGGAAGGCTTTAATGCGGGGATTATTTAACCGTTAGCTCAGGCTCTCGGTTTTTCTGGATTAGGATTCCAACAAGCTACTTGTCTGATTATCCTCGGTGACATGGATGGACCTGAGCAGCGGAGTTTTGAGCCGGAGCCAAACTTATTTCTCATTTGGGGATGTGGCTGAGTTCTTCCATTCTGGCCGTTGTTCAGACCCCCTGGCACCAAAAAGCAATCTATAATTCCCATCAGTGGCCTCATCTGCCTAGAAAAGGGAGCTCAGAAAGGAAGTTTGCACTGCCTGGAAACAGCTAGGAGAGAATTTTTATGTTCCCCCAGTGACAGAAAAACCCTTCCAAACATCTAGTAAGAATCCCAAAGATACAGGTGAATCTACAGTTCATGTCATATAGGAACATCAAATGTGCGTGCAAGCTTATTCTTAGCGATAGTCTTAGAAAAAAAACCTTCTTCCCTTTCGCAGAGAGTCAGCCCTGTATCATTAATTCAAGCGGGGACACTGCGGGGTTTCAGTGGTGGTGGCTTTCTGCTGTGGCACAGCTTTTTTTTATATGAGAAAGGGATATAAATAATGTTCTCAGAAACAATGGTCAGTCAACCCAAAGCAGGTGTGGGGCTGAGGGAAGATGGGTGCTGGGAAACCAGAAACTCCCCCGTTCCTCCTTGTGTGGATGGTCGTGATCCTGCTCCCAGAAAAGCCAGTGTTGATCACAACTGCGGATTAAAGCTAACTCGGAACGCTTTTGGAAAGACTCCTTAAAGCTCCTCTACATTTTTATTATTGCTCTTCTGAATTTGAGTCCAATCATGGCTTTTTAAAAAGTCCTGGGAGGGGAAAAAAAAAAAAGTCTTCTAGCAGAAGGAGATCTGCTCCGGCATGAGGTGTCCTCAGCGGAGTCCACAGAGCTCTGTGCATTCGCTACGTGGAGGGCCATGGGTGACGGGGAGCGTCTCATTTGAAGCTAATCAGAACAGCATGCAACAAAAGGAGCAGCTGTCATCTCTTCCTTACCCTGAGCCACTGCTTGATGGATCAATCAGATCAAAACATTTTCAGGAGGATTTTTTTTTTTTTTGTAAGCATTTTTTTGGAAGCAACTTCTTTTCCTCTAAAATGCTTCCATTTAGAAAGGAAATTTGTGAAACTGAAACAAGTCCTGTAGGTTTGTAACAGAAATAAAACTCATTTTTTCCTCTGAGAGGACATACATTTGGCAATCCATGCAGCTCATCTGCAAGAGACAGAAGCTTTCTAAACATCCAGCACAAAATTCTTCCAAAATTCAGACAGCATTAAACCAGTGAATTCATTTTGTTCTTTGTTAGGATAATCCCAGTTGCGTTTCCTCGGGGGGTGTGAACTGCGGAGCCCTGTTCATGGCCAGACCATCTCAAACTGGTTTGCAGCTGATGGTCATAAGCAGGGCACGCCACCGTGGTCCCTCTCGCGGGCAGGAGGTCCTGAGGTCCTCGTCTCGTTTTTCCACCGGGGAGTCTGGCCGCGCACCGAGGGAGCTGGTAGCAGGGCATTTGCCGACAGCTGCCGGCTCTGTGATCGCTCTCTCCTGTTGCTCCGTTTAAGCCCTTTAAATGTGCTTGCAATGACCCTCCGTTTATCGGGAGCGCTGGATTGGAGGGGCATGGTAGGGCTCCATCGTGCTACAGCCGCAGTGCCTTGGCAGGGAGGAGAGAGCGGCTTTATCGCATGAGCTCTGAGGAATACCCGACAAAGAGCAAACAAAAACAAACAAAAAAAAAGAATTCTCCTGTTGCCTTTTTCCAGCCAAACGGCTTTTGCCAATTATAACTTGATGTCTGGGCCAGTTTACTATCTGATGATTAGATTTTATTATCTGATCGCAAGAACTTTGCTTTCTCTGACCAGAAGGCGGGTTGAGGAGTGCCTGCTGCTAATTTATAAACTGAAATGAGTAACTAAATTTAACTAACACCCATCCTGTCTCTCCAGGCTCGCTGGTAGGGTGCAGCATCGCTGCAGTGTTACAGCCTTGAGGTGCCTGAAGGTGCCACTGTGCTAATCACTTCCAGCTGGAAAACAGACACGGAGCCTGGGGGTCCTGGGCTCGGCGTCTCGTTAGCTGGGAGCAGGGGCAGAGGGTGGGGAGGGGATGCTGGAGCTGGGAGTCTATGGGGTGCCCTCAGGGAGGAGATGGGACCGTCCTCCGAGCACGAGGGAAGGCAGCAGCCCAGCTGGGGTGTCCCTTGGTGCCCCCCTTGGCATGGACAGCGGAGGACCCTTCGTGTCTGTCCAGCAGCTCCGGAAAACAGCAAGTAAAATCCCTCAGGCTGTTCCAGTGCCTGATGCCTGTCATTTAAATGATGCTTGACCTTATACTATCATCCTTATACTATGGTCCTGCTCCCTGCGGGGCCCGCAGGGCTCCATCCCTGCGCAGCACTGACTCGCTCTGTTCAACCCCATCACGATTTTGCCCGTCTGATGCTTCTTCGCCAGCGTACGCCGCTGTCTGCAGTCATGGGCCATGGTAGCATTGATTCTTCCAGCTGCCAAAGCAGAACACAGATTTTGCTTGAGATGTTTCCCCTTCGCAGAGTTCCCTTTTCACAGAATTTTAGCAACAGAAGGAGAGGAGGGATGAGGGAAAGAAAGGAAAGAAGGGAGCAGAGGAGCGCTTGCTGCCGATGGGAAAGTGTCAGACAGACTCTCCAGAGCACTGTCTAATGTGACCTACTTCAATCGTCTTGAGAGAGGTATTTGTCTTGCAACAGTTCTTTTTGGAGGAAAACAAACTGCGATCTCAAGTAGCTGCAGGGTGGGAACCTGATTTCCAATGGAGACTCTGGCGCTTGCTCTGCGTTCAGCAGGGAAGGGAGGAATCTCAGGGCCTGTCCTGGCGTGGGAGGCTGTGAACCCCCCTCCAGCACTGCTCAGCGCCGCGGCGACATACACTGGGATGTAGGAACTCTCTGGCCCTCATATAATCCCAGCGCAGTGACGTTGCACATCACCAGGAAGAGCAAACCAATAGGCCAGGTGTGCACAAAGGTCTCATCTGTAGAGGGTCTACCTAGGACCTCAGATCTCTTCCCGGACTAGGAACTGGTATGGACCCTGGGGTGGCTGGATCAGTGAAACGTTCTGAGTTTAAAGTGAGGAGCTGGAGCACTCCGGACACTGGGGTTCAACTGGGATTTTAGCAAGATCACTGCCTTTCTGTCCTCTCTCCAAAAAGGACGGGGATGGTGACGTGGTTTTTCCCTGACCCACAGTTTTAGGGAGATGTGAAGAGCACCCAGGGCTCTGGGGCTTGTATTTTAGTGTGGATGACCCTGGGAGGCCGCCGTAACACCAGTGAGAATCTAGGTGCTCCTCAGTCAGGCAAAGGCTCGCGGCAGATGTCCTGGATCCATCAGGATACGGATCCCTCCAGCTGCCAAGTCATTTTGTCACTGCCCCCGGCCAGAGATTTATCTTAACCTTTTAGTATTTTTGCGTAATGTTTTGTTACCCTTCTTCCTCTCTACCTCTCTCTCTCTGTGTCTCCTTTTTTTTTTTTTTTTTTTTTTTTTTATTCCCCTTTCCCGGAGCACTTTGTGCTTTCTGAATATAGCTACATGAAGTAGGTGGTAATACCAGACTGATAAATTAGCAATGTATTAGAGCCTTGTATTAGCTCAGGCTAGTAATTTAACCTGATGCAGGAGATGCTTGCATTTGTTATATTCACGCACCAATAGATAGCAACTACCCCAGAAAGCTGACATTTGTGGGCAGTGTCCTTCCCATAAAGCACCCCTGTGGCGGACCACAGTCGCTTCCTATTTGTCTAACCTCAGGGCATGCCGGGTGAGCTGGTTTAGGCAAAACCTTTTAAGAGGGAAAGAATGGGAAATGAAATATTTACTTTTTGTTTTTACTTGCTAGCAGTGAAAGGATATTGATGTGGTGTAGATGGAACATTAAAATCAGAATTATGCTGGGGAATAAAAAAAGCCAGGCATAAATTAGCACTGTTTGCTTCCTCTGTGGTTTCGGAGAGTTAGCATTACGCCAGTGCCATATAACATGCCGGAGATGTGTTTGCGGAGCTGCTGGGCCATAAATCACAGGCAGCATTTAAACCGACATGAAGAAAGGCCACATGGAGATGGATGGATGTCCAATGAAGGGACTGTCCGAGGGGCAATCATAAACAAGTCAGGAGACGAGGCAGCCGGAGCGGGAGGGAGAGACAGGATTTGAGGATTGAAGTCTGAGCACCCAGGGCAGAGCCGAACGCTCGCAGGGGACGGCAGGGGAGCAGGTGACCCGAGAAGGCGTGTGTTTCGAGAAGTACAGGCCATGGGATGGCAATCCTGTTTTGCCATAATTCAAGATTTCTAAATTACTTTTACTTCTTTTTTTTTCCCTCGTGAAACAGCAAAATGTTGTAGTATTCATTTTGCAGTAAAAAGGTCAAGTTTTCGATTCTGCTTTCTCCGTCTGATAAGAACTGACCGGAAAACCCAAGACCTTACATACTTTCTACGGGATATCTTAATCCTATCTGAGGTGTCTATACAAAACCCTTTGCCTAAAACACTTCTTGCCAAAAACGCTCAGTGATGAAGTTCCTTACCTGGTGGTAAAACAGGATCATAGTCTGTGATCTTGAGGGGTGCTGAATCTACCCTAAAGAGGAGGGGGGCCTTTTTCTTTACCTTAACCTGTCCGTGGGACTCTGCCTGGGGATGTTGCTGTGACTCTGTGCGCTGTAGAACTCTCTGAGGGCTCTGTTCAAGGAGCCCTGTTGACATTGCCGGGATTATTTCAGGAACAATGTTGTGAAATCACTCTCAGCTTTCCGGCCCCTGGAAATCACAGTTCAAATGTGCCTGCAGCCAAGGGAGAAAGTTCTTGTGTGACGGCAGCTCTTTTCAATGTTTCATTGCGCTAGATAAACTGCCACGGAGAGGTTAGTGATTTTTTTTTTTTTTTTTTTTTTTTTGGCATGGTCACCACGTGCTTTCTCACACTTCCAATAACAAGAAAACAACAAGGGCATTTGCTCTTTAGTGAAGTGCTTCAGTAATGCCCTTTGGAAACGGGACCTGAAAAAAAGAGCGTGAGTCGAGTCAGGCGTGGGATCAATACACAGACTTGGGGTCAGGGCTGGAGTAACACTGGGGGATGGAGAAGGCAGGAAAAGCATCAAGGAGAAGGAATTGAAGGACAAGGATAGATGGTCCTTCAGAGGAAGAGTGAGGCTCACTGGCAGAGCTGCGTGGGCTGGATGGGCGGTGAGTGAAACGGGCTCAGGATGGGGACAGCCAAGGTGGCCCCAAGTCAGAACTGGAAGTGTTAGTACAGTTTGGAGAAAAGCTTAATCCTAGCAGCTGGCAGCCCGGAGTCTCTCAAACTCCAGCGCAGCTCTTGGCTTGGAGGTTTTCCCTCCCGCAGGAAAGCAACTCCCCCGCCGAAAAGGCAGATGCACGGTAACTTGTTCCAAAAACAGGCGGCTGTCAGGACAAGGTAGCTACCTTAGCAAGGGATGTGTTAGATCTCAAGAGGGCCCTGCCTCCCTGCACAGCAAAAGGCAGAAACTGCTTGAGAAGGTGATTAATTCATCAGTAAAACATTAATTATCCTAATGACTCCATTCATTAACCTCTGAAGTGAGAGGAACTGGCCCCTCTCCATCTCCAGAGAAGTTTAGCCCCTTCCAGCTTCAGAGCTGGAGTTCCAGGTGCAGAAAAATAGGTACATGAACCTGTTAAAAATGGGGCAATCTGGGGAGCAAATATCCCATAGGCAAGATCATACACGGGGCTGAAACCTCACCCAGGCACCAGTGCAGCATCATTAACGTCAGCAGAACTTCTGACTTCCCCGAACGTCCGTGACTTCAGCTCTGAACATCACGCTTGCTTTCCAGCACAGTCGTTCCCACAGCGCAATTGTGGTTGTGATTCCCCAATTCCACAGAACCAGGAAAATACCCTGTCTTTTGGCCAGCAGGGTATATGGTTCAGCCCCACTGGGACTGCAAATACTACTCTGTGTAAGAGTTGATCTGAAGAAAGGCTTGAGCGTGTGTGTGAGTATTTCTTTGACAAGGAGCTTTACTATGAAGGCGGTTCACGTGTGTGAACTGATCCTGCCGTCCCCCTGCATCTGTTAGATAAAAGTAGCTATGATGCCTGGAAAACAGTGGAAATTGTTCTTCTCCAAAGAAGTTCTGCTCCTGGTTCTGGCACTGGCTGGCCTTCAGGTAGCACTGCTTCTTCTCTGTGCCTGGGTTTTCTTCCATGCAGCTACTTTACAATCTATTAATTAGAAGTGCTGCATGAGAGCTGAAAAATAACATTATTTCTGGGATGCAGCACACCTCTGCCCTTGGGAGACATAATGATTGCTTCTGAAGTCATGTGCTGATTAAATTAAACTTCATGATCTGCTCAAGTCATGAACCAATGCAGCTGACAGCTTCCAGGGACATCAGTAATGCATTTTCAGGTGGGGTTAACACTTCACACCTCGGTTTCCTCTTAGCTCCTGGTACTCGTATATAGCTGTGTGAGCCTTTTCTAGGCTCTGCCAGTGCAGCAGAGGACGCATGATCCTTCCTCGTGCTCCAGCTTGGCCAAAGGGAATGCAGTAGAAGTCACCTCGCTGTGTTCCCTCCACATGCACATTCCTTCTTGGCACTAATGTTGAGTGGCATCTCCTGCAAACTCTATCGGTGATGTTTTGGGCTGGATTCTTTTTGTGTTGAGTGCCAGCATCCCCCGCCATCCCAGCCTCCATGCTGGATTGCTGTAGAGTTACTGGAGCTGTGACAGATCTCTCCTACGTGCTGGATCTGAACTGGATCCACCCTGGTCTCAAGATCCTTTCCAGAAACCTTAGCAGAGCCATTCCAGAGTTCAATAATTTCATTTTCAAAAAGCTTTCAATTTCTTTTGATAGGGCTGGAGTGTTTAAAGACGGCAAAGTGAAGGAGATAAATAGATTATTGATCGGACAGGCTTGTAATTCCTTAGTGAATTGGATTTAGCTCCGTCACTGAGATCAGGTCTCTGCCATAAATCTCCCAAGGAATCGATAAGATGGAGAGTGCCTGGTGAAGATGGCTTTTGTGTGTTACCATGGCCACAGGTAGGGACTGGGAGCAAGTCTCCCACAGGAGCGGAGGGCAGGAACTTGGAACCCCGTGTCTCTGCTGAGCCAGCCTTGGCAAATGGTTATCCTGATTGCATCAAAGTGTTAACTGCATCAGAGATTGCCGTCCAGGGCCGCAGAGGCATTGCACACATGGCCTGCATTTGTCATGCTGAGATAATGCCGTGTGCAATCGTGGCCATAATGAGTTATCCTGGCATTAAAAGACAGTTCAGCTGCAGAGGCTGGAGATGGGAGTATGACCGGGCTTCCTGGTGACACTGCAATAGGATGGAGGACTCCCATCAAGTGCACGTGCCGTCCATTCCTTGTCACCTCCAGGCTCTGAATCCACACAGTGGCCATGTGTCGAGTCCTGTCTGTCTGCAGACTGGAGGCAGCTTCGGAGCCTTCCTGGCTGGGCTGGGCTGGGCTGGGCGAGGATTCGGACCATGATTAGAAAGACAGCAGGAGCTGCCAGCAGCAGAAAAATGCCAAAACCCCAAACTTGTGTTAACTCCCCAATCTAGCTAACAGTGCCAGAGAATAAAAGCTAGCTGCAGCCTTTCCAGTGTCTCTCAAGGGTCTGCGTGTGCTCTGTCTCTGTGCACCTGGCACCAGCACAGAGTCTGCGGCTGCCGAGAGCTTTATGGCAGAAAGTGGTTTGTCATTTGGAACCGAGGTAGGGTTAGCACTTGGAGCCTAGTGTCCATAAAAGCCTTCATGGTCTGACGTCTTGAGCTAATTGTCGTTCTGTGCCTGAAGATTTGTGGGTATCTAGATGGAGGATGCATAAATGTCCAATGCCCTGTGTTGGTGCAGAGGTCAGTCTGCTAATCCTCCTGCATTCTGTTCCTCCTCATCCTCACCAGTACGTTCAGAGCAGAGCGCCAGCTGTGACTTCCCCAAAATCATTTATGAGCAAACCCGCCATCAAGTTTATCAGTATTCACGTAAATAAGCTTGAGCATGAACTTAGCAGAACATATAAAATGCAGACCCTCTGGAATAAATTTTTTTCCAGGTAGGCGTACCTTCTCCACCAGTTGCTGCTTGGGTGGAGAGGAACCGCTCCCAACCCTGCTTTACTCACACAGCTGAAATCTTTGGGTTGTATGTGGCATTTCCCAGAAGTTCAGCCACTTTGCAGAACCCCTGGAGCCTCAGGCCTCGACAAAGCGGGCTGGAGGTCTTCCAAAGCTGGGCTGAGCTGGGAGATTTCCAGTACTTCCTGTTTCCAACTGAGCTGGCAAGAGACAAAATAGCTTTTTTCACTCTATTTCATTCTCCTTCTGGTGCTGGCTATACCCCAAAAGGCAGAGAGACAATGAAAGGGGTAGGAGGAGGAAATCAGCTGAATCTTTTCACTGTTGAGGAAGGAACCTGTGAGTCCTCAGGTTTGGTTTCAGTATCAGGAGTGTGTGTAGGGGATGGTATCTCCCCACCTTGTTCACATATGGAAACTATGGACCTTTTGTTTTAGAGCCAATGAGAAAAACTTGTTGGCATCCCATCTTCCATGGAAAACCAACATAGAAACTGCATTTTTTTTTATTTTTTTATTTCTTTATTTATAGTTTCAAGAAAAAAAACCCTAATCCCCAAATCTGTTCTCAGGACCACTTTGGGCGGAGGGGGAGTTCTGATGAAAAAGCGCCTTGCAGCTTGGGTTGAACATTGTATTGATTTTTATTTGAGAACAACTGCAATCCAGGAAGAGATTTCTAGGAGAACAGATCTGTTTGCAAACTTTTTATCTAGTCAGAAAATCCACAAACGATGAATCGCATTTTCTATCAAGAAAACTTTTAGAAAACATAAGCTACTCAACCAAAACTCATCTTGTCTGACCATTCCCAGAAGTGAGCGATGCGGAAGAATCTGAGCTACCTATAGCTGCAAATCCCAACCCAGTCCAATTTTCTCATTGTGTACAAATCACAAAGCTGTTGTGTGGTGTAATCCAAGCAGTCATTGCTTCCAGCTCTTTTAGCTCACCCAGCGGAAAGTCATGTTCGCATCTACCGCGTTCAAGCCTTGCTGAGGGGGTACAGTCAGGAGCAGTCGGGTTAAAAACTCTTTCTGATGGATCAGGTGAGATGGACTCCAGAACCGAATGGTTCCCGCTCGGAGTTAGTCAGGGGTTAGACAGTTATCATTGGCTTCAGGAAGGCCTTTCCTAGCCCAGATTCCCATATCGGCTGCAACAGGGGGAACAACGCAGAAGCTGGCTGAGGAGGCTGGTGCCTATGAGAAGCCAACAGGGAAAGTCTGGAAGGGGCCAGCTGGGATCTTCTGCTTGCTCTGGGCAAAGGGAGGTGGAGACTGAGGTGCCCTGAAGCAGGGATTATTATACACGTGGGTTGTGTACGCTGCCACAAAATTGACATTTACTAACAAAAAGGGGAACTGTGCTGCCCTTCCAGGTTTAACGGCCGTTTCTAAGAGGTGACTGAAGGGGCCAGAAGACACCAAACCAGGCAGCCGTGACCACCACAGGCTCTGTACGAGCTCCGCAACACCGAGCGCTGGCTCTGGGACCTGGTTCTCAGGTGTGTCTGTGGCGGGTGTCACACGCGGGTGGTAAGAGGTGGGAACTCAGAGTGTGCGGGATGGTGTTGGTGGGTGGGGGAATAATTGCTCCTCGCTTGCCAGGGGGCGCGGCACGAAGCAACGTGAGACCCTCTGCGCTCTTCCGAGTGCTTTGTGTGCGGAGCCGCGCTCCAGCGAGAGGGAGAGCTGCCAGGCTGGCTGCCTTCCCTCGGCTGGGATAAACCATCCCCGGCGCTCCATCCGAACCCGTGCGCCGCCTGATCCCGGCTTTTAGCCCCCACTGCCATTCCTCAGCACGGGAGCCAAAGCAAACATTCCCTTGCTAATGAGACGGGCTGCCCGGCGCCTGAGGATGGCTGGCTCTCCCTCGCTCGATGCCGCCATCCCTCACCTCGTTTACATATCTTCATTAGTCAAGCACCATCCGAACACTTTGTAGGCTGCCTTCTCCCTTGCCCTCCAGAGCTATGAAAAGGTCACCCGTCTAACAGGGAGAGGCACTGGAAATAAACTCACGTGTTTTTCCTCTATTCGAACATCAGATGTGACACGGGAAGATGAACCAGCTGCCGGGAACCCGCTTGGCGTGTACGATGCCGTGCAGCGGTTTGCCCGGGCCCTGCCCGTCTGCCACAGATCATTAGTTGTTCCTGTGTCAAGGCTGTACCTCCCCGTGCTGTCTCGACGCCACGGATGCGTTGTTTCTCCTTGGAAACAATAATCTGCGGGTGCATGCTAAAAATCCCAAAGGACCCTGCAGGCGCCCAGCGCCCAGATTACCTGGGAGATCTGACACGTCTGTTACTGCAGGTGTGCGGTGGGAGGAGAAGAGGGCTCACAAGGTCCCTTCCTCCCTGTGGAAACTCAGGGATGCTGGGCTGGGAGGCTGTCTGGAGAGAAACCCCCACGACACGGAGGAGCAGCAAACCCAGCCTGAACCGTTACCTTCCCTTGTGCTGTCCTAGCTCCGGGGACCACGACCTTGCTTTGAAAGGTATTTAACGGCTACAAGGAAGACGCAGTCAAAACAATTCTCTTCTACCAAAGTGAAACACAGCAGAAAAAGAAGTGAGGAGAAGGAGTGAGAGGAGACTGGGCAGTACTTCAGTGGCGCTGAGGAGCAGCTCTTCCCCGTTTCGAGGTGGATGTCTGCGCGGGGCAGCCCTGGGTGCCGGGCTGGCCCCGGGTGCTCAGTTCTGGATGCTGAAGCCCCACCACCTCTGAGGATGGCACAGGTGGAAACGGATCAGGAAGCAGAGCTCAGAGGGGACGCGGGCAGGCTGGTGGTGGTTCTGGCATCACCCTCTCCTTCCTTCACGAGGACACCCTGTCTACTGTTTTCGTAGCTCCTCTTTTACAGTGGGACAAAGCCTTTTTCCTCTACAGCAGCTGTAGTGACATGCCTTCCCCTGCAGCCCATCCAGGTCACTTGGAGTAGAAACAGGACAAGGGAAAAACGTGATTGAAGACAGGCCTGAGACGTAGCAAGCAGCTGTCCAAAGACATCTGAAGCTTCCTTACAGCATTCTCCCTAACGCTCATCCAACTCCCTTGGCAATGGAGTCTGGGGCTTGATTCCCCTTGTGTGTCCAGACTATGTTTGACGATGTGACCTCTTCCTCCCCCTTTCTCCTGGGTGCCCCATTCAGCCTCTTGCTCATAGCATCTGCTGCAGGGAGGACCAGGGCACTTGGTGGATCCTTAAGCCAGAGATAAGAAGCTGAGGGCAAACCCATGAGCTGGACCAAGCATACTTTGCTGTGTCCTTCCCCGACCCGTGTAAATCCATCCTCGTGTCCCCTCGTGCTGTATTTACACTACAAGTGCTTTGACTTTTTGCTTTATCTTTTCACAATGAGCAATACCAGTGAAATCTCATCCACACCTGCGGTTCTCAGATGTCACCACAATAAAAACGATTACATACAGCCGTGTGCTTTAAACATTGTGTCCTGGGGCAGGTGCCATCTACTAATAAGAGATGGATTTAATCCTTTGTTACTGGCTCACTCAGAAGTCCTACATAATAGAAGCGTTACTAAAGAGGGACTCAGGATCACTTGCAACCACACTTAACCCTTTTGTGATGCTGCTGGTGGCATTTATGGCTACTCAGAAATTAGTATTTCTGATGTGTGTAAGGCAGACTTTCCCCCGGAGGAAAATTTCGCTTTTCAATATCTGTTTTCATCTCCAAATTGAGAAGAAATATTGCAACTTCCACAAAATATGAAACTCTGCAAAATGTCCATGTCCACTGAAAAAAATCAAGAATCTCAACCCTTTCATTAAAGGTGGAACAACAGCCTTTTGAACATTCAAATATTTGAAATGTTCCCTCAAAAAACTAATCAAAAATATTCCATTTTAAAATTTAAAATAGAGATATAATAGAAGCAATATTTTCCATCAGAAATATTTGAGACCCTATGTTTTGCAATGGACAGAGAATCCATGTAGACCTGGAGAACACAACAGGGAAACCGAGGCACAGCGGAAGCCGCGTGACTTGCTCAAAGATACAGAAGAGTCGCTGCAGAGCCGTGGTTAAAATTCATGAGGACGTAACTTCTAGAGGTGCTCTCTGTTGACTGGAACACACCAAGTAGAAGCCGTCGTATCTGATGCCCTATACAAGACCTTCAGCAGTGCGTGACTTGCTTTCCAGGGTATGAGAATAACCTCAGGGTTTTAACAGCTCCGCAGTGACCCGAGTCCCATTGGCGTTTTCTGTAGCTATTTAATCGCTTGGTTGTCCCAGCCTGAGCAGCCCCCGCGAAATACCCTGAGATGATACCCCCAGGCATTGACTCGAGGGGGAGCTGTTTGCCTGGAAATGAGAACAGGACCCCGTCTTTTCAGGCACTGATGAATCATTTCACCTTTTTTTTTTTTTTTTTTCTGAATTGTAACGCACAGTCCTGCCATTTATCAGGTTCGATGTAGAAGTCTGCCCTGTCCCTGTGTTGTCTGTAGTCACCCTGCTGGTCACTGAGCTTGGAAGAGCTGGACACATCACACTTTCAAAGATGGAAAGGAGTTTGTTAGATTTGTGAATTCCAGACTGTTTTCCCAGAAGATACTTTGGATTAAGAAGCGAGGGGAGAAAAGGGGCTGCCTGGAGACCCAGAGATGCCCCCACAAGCCACAAGTCATGCGGGCAATATGCAGGGCTACGTAGATGCGCTGTTAGGAAGTCAGACTTGCCAGACCCACTTTCCATCTGTTAATGGAGACCCTGGGGATGGCTGAAAGGCACAAGTTAGAATCATAGAATAGAATCATAGAATCATAGAATAGAATCATAGAATCATTTAGGTTGGAAAAGACCCTTGGGATCATCGAGTCCAACCATCAACCCCACTCTACAAAGTTCTCCCCTACACCATATCCCCTAACACCACATCTAAACGACTCTTAAAGTTCTTCCACCTCTCAGTGTGGAGCTCGATGGCCCATCCAAAGCTGAGGTTTTGGGATTCCCACCCTGAGCCCTGAAGCCATTTCATCTGTCTTTAAATGGAACAGGGCTTTGAGAGAAACTGGAACTGGAACAAAGCTCCTTCCCCACTGGGGGGCCAGCGGGGTCGATGAAGAAGAAGCTGAGGGTGAAATCAATTAATTCATTCATTACAGAGCGACTGCAGTCACAAAGATATTTCAGTTGTGCCTGCTGGGAGGTCCTCATGAGAGATACATCTCATTTTCAGTGGGGCCCCCAAGGGGAGGACATAGTCAGACAATTTCATTCCTGCTGACTACAGGGTAATACAGACGTTCCAGGCAAACTGTCCCCTCTTGTCACCTGAAATTTGGCTCCAGAATAGGTAACGCTTTGAGTGAAATCGGACCCAACTTTCAACCATTTGTGACAGAAACCCCCAAAAACTGAGGGGGAGAGGGGGTGGTGAATGCTATTGTCAAGGTTTGCAGAATGAGGAAGTGAGGTTGGAAGTACATTTCCCATGGGCAGAAAAGTTTGCTGTCAGGCTTCTCCTGCTGGGAAGGATCTCTGAGATGGCTCAGTACTCACAGCGAAGCCTTTCGAGCCCCTTAATCATGGTTCCACCAGAAGCCACCTGCTCTGGGCTGTAGCCTTCATGGTGGCCTGATGGGCATATCATGCAGCTGTATTTGCGTCCGTGCCCATCGTATGGCCTCCCTGTTCTGCACGGACCCCTTTACTCTCTGATCTTGTGAGTAAAGTTTAATGAATTTAAATATAAATTCAGGTCGTTTCAAAAAGACTTCAGAGGTCTGATCACTGAACAGCTCTTATTACAAGGCGTGGTGCTTCTTTCATGCACCTTTGTACCCCAAACCAGAGAGCGGGATGTTGGTTGCTTAATTGCAGTGATGATTTCAAACCCTCTGCTCCTTCCAGAGAGATTTTCAAGAGTCCTGCAATCAGTATCTCAAAATCTTCTGAAGATACAGCCATTTATTGCAGGATTCGGCTGGGTAATGTTTCAGGGAAAAAAATGTCATCCTGTCTGAATATACCATGTTAGCAAGAGAGAAAATGTACCTATCGACAGATGAATAGACAAAAAAAGCCTGCGGTTCTTGAGAAATAACCAGGACTTTTCAATCATTTCTATCTACCTGACAGCAAAGTTCACCTGCGAAGCAAGGGCAGAGTCTAAACAGCTACAGCATAATCTGAAAAACACTGAAGTGAGCGGGGCTGTGGAGTAAAAGCACTAAAGGGCTGATGAATCTAGTCCATTCCTTTTATATATCGAGGATACAGCTTGCACAAACAGGCCCTTCCTGGGCTGGGCTGAAATCTCAGGAGGAGCGATCCATCACAGGAGGAAGAGACCGAAATTCATGGAAGGTTCAGTGACAGCAAAGGAGCAAAGTAATAACTGCTTTTCCTTTCTTGTCTTTCCAAAGAGGCGTCGTTCATAAAACGGAACAAGCTTTCTCGGTTTTGCGGAAAGAAGGATGTGTGGAAACATTGTTTTTACAGTTCTGTGTGAAAAAAAAAAAAAGTCCTTACACCTGATGCCCTCTACAGCTGCCTGAAAGGAGGGTGTAGAGAGGTGGGTGTTGGCCTCTTCTCCCAGGTGAGTAAGGACAGGACCAGAGGAAATGGTCTGAAGCTGCGGCAGGGGAGGTTTAGGTTAGATATGAGGAAGAATGACTTTACTGAAAGAGTGGTCAGGCACTGGAACAGCCTGCCCAGGGAGGGGGTTGAGTCACCATCCCTAGGGGTATTGAAGAAACGTGTAGATTTGGCATTTCAGGGCATGCTCTAGTGGCAGAGATTGTAGGTTGGGTTTTTGGGGGGTTTTTTTGTTGTTGGTTTGTTTTTTGTTGTTTTTGTGTGTGCGTATGGTTGGGCTCGATGATCTCAAAGGTCTTCCAACCATGAAGATTCTACGATTCTGTGATTCTGTGCCAACGTAACGTAAAACCTCATTAGGAATTTAGTTAAGCAGGAGTAGCCAGGACTACCCAAGCCCGGGTGTACCGAGGGTGAATGAATTCAGGTTTGTAGATGCAGACGTGCCTCCCGCCCCTATTTCATACGGTGCGTGTGCTGAGGGGTGTTGTGTGAGCCGTGCCTGGAAAATTACTTGGGCTGCTGAATGGTGGGAAGAAGGTAGGGGATAAAGACTTAGAAGAGTCTGTCAGAAACTGAAAGTTTCATGTTTTCGTGTCCCACATTCAATGCCTTTCTTTTTTTTTTTTTTTCTTTTTTTAAAGCTCTGATACATATATAGAGAGATTTTCTTTCTTCCATCCCCTTTTTCAGTACCCAACCAGGAACCAGAAGTGCTAGAAATACTTCTAAGGCACGTCTGCATAGCCAATTGTCCAACTTCACAGACTTTAATGGCTCCTCGTGGAACTTCTGTCTGCCATGCTCCAAACCAGACACAGCAAATGACAATGACAGAAAGCCAAGGTAAGTGGCCAAAACAAACCCTTTGATATACAGGAGACTGAAAGGGATTATTTTTTTACCATTTTATGTTTTTTTTTTTTTTCAATTTCAAGTTCTTTTATTCTTAATATAACTACTTTTTAGTGATAGAAGAAAAGACATCAAAAGTATGACACACAGCTAACTTTAGGGCTGAATTGAATAACTCTTTAATGACATGGATCTTCACATAAAAATCCCAGAGGGTCACTTGCTCAGTCTGCCAAAGGAGGGACTGAGGGGGACTGCTCCAGAGGGGGAAAAAAGCCTCCCCCCCATCATTTGAAGCTCTCTCTCAGACACTGGTGTCCCCACAGGCAGATGCAGAGCCCCTCTTTGCCCACCCCGTACATCCGCCTGCTCAAGAAAACAGTCCTGAGCTTGGTGTGCCGCACCAACCCCTGTCGTGCCACGAGCTGGTTGCCGTGACATTTCTGGTGATGCACTGTTGGTCCAGAAAGGTTTTGCCCTGTTAAAAGCAAGCTGGACCTGCGGACAGCCCCATTAGCGCCCACGTAGTGAGCCGCTGGGAAATCATCGTGCTGGTGAGAGGAAACTGAGGCAGGGAGGGAGGCAGCACCCAGTTCGTCTGGTGTTGGTGTCTGTGGTCCATCCTGCTGTATACTGAGGGCAGCACAAATGCTGCCTGTGCAGAGATCCCCAGGGGCAGCTAGACAAAGGAAGGATGCAAAACCTTCTCCCTAGCTCAGTGTGACGGAGCCGAGACCCCTCAGTCATTTTGCTGACCGTGACGCTGACCTTTCTCTCTGAGCTTGGGTGCCACCCTCTTTCCAAGCTTTACTTTCTCCAGCTATAAAATGGAGGCGCCAGCCACCCTCATTTATTTTCTTGCAATTCTTTCCTAAGGAAGAAAAGTATATTTTGCCTTTTAAACCTCCCCATCCTGCTTTGCCACGCAGCACGCCCACCCCAGCCAGCTTGAAGTGCTGCAGATGGGTACCAGGGTGTTACGAGGGGCACGGAAAGAAACTTGGGGGCTCTTTCCCCTAATTCTTGGGGGCTGATCTTTCCCCCGAGCCTGGCTCATTACCTAACTTCCCTGGTTCGACTTCTAATTCTTCAGAAATACGCAGAAGAAAACCAACAGAGGCAATTAATAAGGGAACCTGAGAAAAGAGAGGGGCTGGTTCTCCGCTGCCCCACACCGAGCCCTCCGTGTCCTGCTGCCGGGGTCTGTCTGTGCAAGAAGACAAGCGGGAACTGCCTCTGAAAGCCTCAATCCCTACGTTTATTTAAGCAAAGCTTCGGATGGCTGATGGGGATCAGTGTAAAATGAATGATTCCACACGGCAGCGCAGTCACATCCCCCTCCTTCCTGGGCTTTTTTTCTTCTCTACAAGAAAAACGAAATCCCCAAAGTCTGCCTGCTGCTTTCGGGGGGGGGGGGGGTGGGCGGGTGGTTGCTCTGCTTAATTGAACTCTGATGTTCTCAAACTCCGGGAAAAAAAAAAATTAAATTAACCTGGAAAGGCCTTTTAATTCCAATGTGTTGATAGGTTTTCTTAAGGGAGGGGGTTACAAAAGGACTTATTTCCTGCATTCCTGATGCAAGATTTAAACCCTTTTTCCTGGTGGGATTCTGCTATGTCCTAAAATTCGGACTGATGTTCGTGACATATTCACCAGCTGTGTGCTGCATTGCCATTGCCTTGCTTGGCTGTGCAGGAGCATAAACTACAGGAATATGAAATCTTCCTCCTCATTTTCTTTATTCCCACTTTTCGCTGCCCTGATCCTTTACCTTCTCCACTCTTCCCTCCTTTCTGCTTTGGTTTCTAATTTGGGGTTTTTTTTTCGTAGATTTGCTTGCAAAGATGGGGGAGCAGCGGGTGCCTGTGGCACGGGGCCAGTGAGTGTCGCAGGCGGGACGGGTCCCTTTGGCACCCCGGGGGCGATGTGGCTGCTCCCTGCGGCAGCGCATCCCTGGGGGATGCAGGGCAGCCTCCGAAACACAGACCACGGGAGCCGGGCATGCGGCCGCTCTCTGGGCACCGGCTGCTGAGAGGAGCATCTGCAGAGACAGCTCCGTACCCTCACGCCTGTCAGCGCCGTATTTTATGGGAACAAATTGCCTAGGCTAAACCCTACAGCTAATGGCTAAATTGGGGAGCGTGAAACCTGTCAGCACTGAGATAGAGATGCAGGGAAGCGAATGGGTCACTGGAAGAAATTCAGGCAAGCTAAGGAGAGGGGGAAAAAAAGAGAGGCAGAATTTTCCTAAGAAAGAGGGGAGATTTAGATGAGATATTAGGAAGAAATTTTTCACGCCGAGGGCAGTGAGCCCCTGGCCCAGGTTGCCCAGAGAAGCTGTGGCTGCCCCATCCCTGGAGGGGTTCAAGGCCAGGCTGGACGGGGCTTGGAGCAACCTGGGCTGGTGGGAGGTGTCCCTGCCCAGGGCAGGGGTGGGACTGGATGGTCTTTAAGGTCCCTTCCAACCCAAACCATTCTATGACTTAAGAGAGTTTATTCTACCCATTTAGGACTGCCCTGGGCAAGGCAGGATAGTGGCAAAGCAACTTTTCCCATTGAAATACTCTGCTGTTAATGGCTTTTAATTATCCGGGCCCTGGTTTGTCATGCTGAACATCTATTGCAGGTTAGATTTCACAAGAATAGTTTTAAGATAAGTGAAGCGGAATTCTGCACCCCCATCTCCACCCACCCCCCTGCCGCCTTGGAGATCACGCTCAGGTTCTATCCATTAAAAAAAAAAAAAAAAAGACAGACCTGTGATAAAAATAGCATGAGATGATGTCATTAAAAATTATCATAATGCATCTGGAAATAAAAACCATTGGGGATACCTAGGTGATCTTAAATCTGACACTTTTCTTTTTTTCGAATCCCTGCGTTAGTAATTTTAACCTGCTTCTCACAGTAATGAGGACGGGATTCGTATTTGCAGAGGTCTGGCTCTTGTTCGGAGCAGTGTGCGTACGTGCAGGAGAGGAGCGAGGGGAGAGGTGCGTGGCTGTATGTGACCATTTCTTGTCCCCTTTCCTGGATGGGTTTCGGCAGAGGTGCGTGCTGTGGCAGGGGTGCCGTCTGCCCTCCTCAAGGTGGAAAACAGAAGCCAAAAGATTCAGCTCCTTGCCATCCCCCTTAATCCTACCCAGACTGGGTGGAAGGACTAGCAGAAATGAGGACAGGATGTCCAGGCAATTTATATCCATCCTCACACCGATAACATCTCGGCTGCCTTAAGAAGGTAGCATTTCTGTGCTAAGAAATAGCCTAAGCTGGTAACTCTGCAGCATCTTTTCATACTGCCTAGCCGGGGCCGTTCCAATTGAGTATAATAAACGATATAAGGAACAATATAAGCGGTGCTATAAATAATAATGCTGCAATTCCACTGATGGCTTATGGTGGCATTATAAATGATCAGAGCAAAGTCAGGAGGTCTCTTCACACCACCAGAGCCTCGTGGTGGAATTATGGATCTAATTTAAGTGCATTTTGGGGGTAAATTATTTATTAAAGTGTAAAGCTTATGGAGATAAATGTTCAAGTAGTCAGACTGCTGGACTAGGTGAGCATTCCTGGTCCTAATAATTACAGGTAGAATTTGCCCCCGGACAAAAGGGCTAGATCAAGATTTTAGCAACATTTTAGGTATCCAGAAGCCCTGGAGGACACTTCTTGGCACAAAGGAGCAATCTCCAGACTTAAAATGGAATGGCCTCCTTGTACAGGTGATCAATCCTGAACACCAGTTGCTCATACATCTATTTTAATCATTAAACTGGAGTTTGGAGACGAGAGCAGGAAGAAACATTTCTCAGGCTGATGACATAGATATTGATCGTTATCTCACAACTTTTGCTTAAGTTTTCCGGCATTACAGTCCCAAAATGGAGTCCTGGTGCTGGTGTTTTCACCTCTTCCTGCATATTTAATTCTAATTTCAGTCAGAATTTGTCACTGTTGCTAAACTACGTGTCCTTTCCCAGTGTCCTAAACCCAGCTTAGCCCAGCTAAACTGCTTTCCCAGTGTCCTAAACCACGGCACTAGGAAAGCACTCACAGGACCATGGTGAGATTGTCTCTGCCACACGCTTCTTGAGTGACCTCAGGCAAGTCACTTACGCCTGAACTCTCAAAAATGTGAATAGACACCTGGATACATCTAATCTGCAAGTTGTAGGGACCTCTCTGCACCAGCCTGGCTGATCTCTGCGTGGCCAGAGCGTACAGATCCCAAAAGGCCAAGCTGCTGGAGTCATTACCAGGTGTAACTGAGGTCTGCCTTTAGCGTGGGAAGTAGAGGAAGACTCAGCTTATAGTCACTCTGAAGACCGCATTTGCTGGAGTCCTCTGCCACAGACAAGTTGTCCACGGAGCAGGAGAGTCTTGCGCCGCTGGGCTGCAGTGAGGATAAATACATTAAGATGAGGCATTAAGATACTGTGGTAATTAGGAGCCATATAAGTAACTTAGATATAGAATGAAGCTACTAATAATGCATGAATGCAAAGCCTTAAGAGGTTTGCTTCATATAAAGCACCCGGCCCTTCGGTGGCTTAGCTCAATTCTCTGAAGCTGCAAATTCAGGCTGAAAATCTTATGAGGATATGCACTTTCAGTGAGGGCTTTTTTTTCTTTTTTTTTTTTTTCCCTTGTCATACTTAAAATATTGCTGAGGCCAACATGTTGTCTATAGGCAGTGTTTTTCCCGTAGCTTCCAGCCAGACTAGAAAATGTTGAAAGGCAGTGGAAAATGTATTCTTTTTTTTTTTTTTTTTAAAAAAAAGGGGGCAAGTAAAATCAGGCAGAGGGCTTGGGGGAAGATTCTGATTAAGGGAGTGTATCTAATGGTCAAACCAGGGAGATGGAATCAGTATTCCTGCCACTAATTCGCTGTGTAACCTTGTGTCCGTCGCTAAGCTTTTTTTGTGTGTGCTCTATTTTCCTCGTCAGTAAAATGACTATTTTAATAGTTACCTTCCTGATAAGGGTTTCAGTTAATCAATTTCTAAAGCCCTTAAGTACAGAGAGACACGAGATATCATATCAACAAAGTCCAGCGTTTATCTGTGGCTGGGTATTCTCTGAACGGTACCATCTGTAAATGAATAGGACCTGATCTACATAAACCAGAAAAATTCCTATCGATTGTGATGAATAAACACTATTTCTTGCAAATAATACCCGTGTGGGTTTTTGTGTTTTTTTGGTTTTTTTGGTTTTTTTTTTTTTGGTTTTTTTTTTTTGTCACAGGCAGGATTTGCTTCTTAAAAATGTGTTTGAAAAGCAAATGAAAAAGGTTTCAGGTGTGTTGGGAGAATTAAACCCCCCTGATGACCGAATTGCTTGCACAGTTTGCCCGTGCGGTTCCTTATAGTAACTTGAGTCAGTCTTTGTGCTGCTGGTGGTAGCAGTCGACAGCAAAAAGTACTACATTTGGTTTCGCTGAAAATTCTGAATTTTTGCCAAGGGAAAAAGGAGGAGGAAATAATGAACTTTTGACAGGCGTTTTTCAAACAATAGAATACTAAATTATGGTCTGGGAATGAAGATCCTTTCTTACAAGAGATGACTAAGGAGCTTAGCTTTTTTAGCCAAGCAAAACTGAAGGCTGAAAAAAAGAGGCGGCGATTGTTGCTTATAAGTAGATTGGGGCATAACAGCGGGGAAGGAAAAGAGCTATTAAATCAAAGGGACAATGCTGAAAGAGGAACAAATGGGTATAAACAGGCCATTAATAAATTCAGGCTGTTAATTAGAAGAATACATTTAAATATCATAAGAGCTGGATTATAGGCAGCCTTTAGATAGGGGTAGGCGTAAGTGGAGCAGCCCAGGTTCAGATGGAGCCGCTGCAGCCAAGGGCACGGGCAGAGGAGTGGACCTGAAGCCGATTCCGTGCCTTTCTCGTGCTTGGGCGAGTCAATTGATTTTAGTATTTCCTTCAGTTTACTACATTTCCAGGAAAATGTAGAGGATAACCTCCTTCCTTCAAAGTGCCTTTCTACATCTATCACGGCTGGATTTAAAACTGAGGAGCTAGCTATCACATCACCATTGCATCGTCTATATCTTCTATTCCAATCTTTGCCCCACAGTCAAGTGTTTTTACTGCCTTCCCTCACTTCTCTGCTGTTACTCTCCAATCCTTTATTTCCTCCTCTTCCTCCACCTTGTAGCCCAAACCGTTTCAGCCCTGTCACTCGTTAAGTAAAGACATGCAGCTGCAGTTGATGGCTACGAGCTACAGCACAAGTGGAGCAGCTTGAATTTAAAATGTGCTTGTTTCCTTTCTTGCCCTGCTGACTTTGGGCTGCAGTGGCTTTCCCTGCAACAGCTCTCAACCTGCCCGAGTCCCAACAGCTCAACGCTTTAATAATTTAAGTGATTTACATTCCCCAAAGTGCATCTGAACAGATTTATTATGAGTGTTTGTGACCTCTTCTTCTAAAGCACTTCTCTGACGTCTGCTCTTCATTAGAGTTCACCACCCAAGTCAGTGCAGAGTGATAATAGGAAGGTAAGTGCTGTTTCTTGAAGCTTATCGTGGAAGCCAGGCCCATTAAGGTGGGCTGATACTAGGGGTCTCTGTGTTCGTTTAGGCTGCAGGATGTGCAGGTATGACTAAAACAAAACACTTGAAAAGGTTCTGATTTCTCTCACGTTGCATTTCCGTCCCTCTAACAAAAAATCAAGCATGCTGCCTCATGAGCTTTTGCCCACTTTTAGGTTAGTATCATTGATTTTTTTATTTTCTTTTTTTTTCTCTGCTGGTCTGTCATATGCCAGTGCATCCCTTTGGATACACAAATCATCCACTTTCTCCTTGGACCACTCTGGTCTCACAGAAGAGAATGTCCCTTTCTCCAGGCCAACAGCATCTCACTTGGCAAAGCTTCTCCAACTCCGTGCCAGGTTGGTTTATTCCCCATAGCTGTCCTCTGCTCTCCCTCATGCCGAGGTGGGGCTTCCTGCAGATGTCTGACTGATTTCACCTGGCCTTAAGCATACAAGTTTTGCTCTGTTGATGGAAAATCTTATCTCTTTTATTTATGACTTGTGTTAAGAAGGTATCAAGTACTCCCTCTAGACACATGCCTCAGAGACTCTGTTGTCCCAGTAGGCAAGGAAAGCATTTTCATAGCTATTTTGGAACTGTGGCACTGAGAAAGTCAAGGGGACTTTATCCAAGGCCATATGAAAGTTTGTAGAAGAGACTGGTACAAAATTGGTGCTACAGGCTCCCTGCCCTGTGGATTGGTCCCAAAGCTGTCCTTCCTTTTGAATTTGTACAAGTACCCACTTGATCTGAGTTGCCCCGGTTCACTTTGTCCTGTCTCAGTACTTTGTAGCCAAAATTTCCCTTCTGTGCTTTTTTCCACCCTGTTCTTCACCATTTTACTGCCTGGCTTGAAATTTCCCTGCCCCACTGCAGTGCTGGGTGCGCATCTTCTCCTGCTCTGGTTTGTCCGTCGCTCTTAAACTCCTCTCCCTTTCTGAGGAGTCTGTTGTTTCGCATTCGAACACACACCACTCATGTTAAGCAGCAAATCAATCCCGCGTTCCCTGTCCTGATGTGTCATATGGGAATCTCTCCGGAGCCCATGGTGAGGGCTACAGCTTCCCCCCTGACCTGTGAATTCTCTGCTGCCGTGGGGACTTAGCACTGGTCCCTCATCCACTAAAAGACGACGACTTCAGCCTCATTTTTCACTGGCCGTGACTAGAATAACCAATCTGCTGCCTGCTGAGGAGCGAAAGGTCAGGCCAGGTCCACTCTGTGGCTACTTGTTTTTCTCCACAGTGACCAATTTCAGATGGTAATAGAAGCATCAATAATGCCTCTGTCTTCTCTGACTGCTTCCTTTCTTCTTTTTTTTTTTTTTTTTTTTTCCCCCTATTGATTGAAATATTGCAGCCTCCATTTGTTAGCTCAGCCCCTGCGAGGCAGGCTGAGGCATTCACTCGCAGCACATGTCTTCCCCATGAGCAAGATGTGAGGAGCTGAACTAATTTGGGATCATGGAGGTGTTGACCACAGATTGCAACTTGTAATCTCCTTGGCTCGTGCTCTTTTGTGGCTGAGGTCTGAGTTTTCAGGGCTCCGGGGAGTCAGCTGGCAGCCGAAATTCTGCTAACATGTTTGTGTGCTTAGAAGCAGCAGATGGAAGACCCTCTCCAAGGACTGGTCACTGTCCCAGTCCAACTGGCTCCTGCTGCCAGAGCTGCAGATGAAGCTGAGACCAAGAGGGAGCCTTAAGGACCGGGGCAGTGTGGCACGCGTGTCCTCAGAGCCACCCCAGCTCCGTCCCTGCCCAGCTCCATGAAGAGCATGATCCGAACCAGTAGGAATTCAGTGGAAACCAAGTCTTCCTTCCATCTTGGTGGAAAATTTAAAAAGAAACAAACAAACAAAAAGCCAAATTACTACCCCCTGCTCCAAAAGAGAGAAACCCACCCCAAATCACCTGTCAGAGAGCTTCATCAGAGGTTCCTCTTCCTTGAGGCTGGGTTAGGCCTAACAATGTACCTTGGCCGTGAACTCCATCTGTTGAACTTCATGGCTCGCTTTTTTCAGGGTAAATTAAAGTTCATACTTGCATTTCTGGTTTAGTTGCCTCTGCAGTCTGCGACTGGTGATTTTTGAGCTCTCAGCCCTGAGCCATCATTTCTCCTTGCACAGAGACAAGGAAATAGAAGATGATATACTCAGTCTCCTTTAGTTTCCACCAGACGGATACTGCATTACGCAGGAGGCAGACCCCATTTCTCACTGTTTTCCTGATCTGCCGACTAATTCTAATTTCTGCAGCATCTCAGCCTCCGACGTACTGCACAGCACCTTATAACTGCCCCCGCAGCCAGTCCCACCTCATCGTAGACCTCTGTGGTATCTAATTGTCCTCTTGGTCCCATTAGGAGTGGGTGTACGACGTGACACCGGCTGCTGCTGAACTACCGCTCTGTAAACCATATATAGCCCGTCACAGTCCTCCTTGCAAATGCTGATTTCTGTTGACAGCTGAAAACTTGATGAAATTTGGTTGTTTTAAACAAATCTGTTTCTGCGAGCGCATGCTTCTGACTAAAAGGGCTTTGTAGTTTAGCATTGCTTAAGTTAATTGATATTCAAGAGAGATTATTCACTGGTAATGCATTCATAAACAATGTCACTGTTTGTTTGAAAAATTAAAACATTAATTTAAATTAAACTGTAAACAAGGGAAAGATGTTGTATGAGCAAGGATTGAGAAGGCACTGCAGAATGTCTTCTGACTGGAGTAATGTTATACCTATATCTGTATGGGACCTGCATGTTTTAAAATGAGGAGAATCAAAACCATTTTGGGCCCTGTTTTCTAGCTCCTCTTCTTTTTCTAGTCTTTCTTCTTCAGTAAGAGGAAAAGGTAGTTCAGTGGTCACCTGAGTCGTCAGAATCCTCTATCGGCTCTCTTCTCCATCAGCCATCTCTTGTGCCTGTGGCTGGGTCTCACTGAGGCGTTTGACCCTCTGAGCCTGGGAGGTGATGGCACTCCTGTCCCGTGGAATGCTTGCTGGGATTAAAATCAATCCATTTTGGCTGGAAAAAACGCAACTCGCTGTTTGCACGATGCTACCTGTATCACTTTCAGTAGGAAAGGTTTCTGGCGTAAGCCGTGGCATTTTCTGAGATGTTTCTCTTGACTAATAAATCCCTGCTGTATAGGCAGACGAAGTGGGTTGTAAGCCTGGGTCAATAACGCAGGCTACAGCAGCCCAGAGAGCGAGAAGTTACAACTTGGATGACCTGGGTTCAAGTTCCTACACTGCTACAGATCTCCTCTGTCATCTTGAATACGTCACCTCTTCTCGCTGTCTCGGTTCTTCCCTGTAACATGGGGCTGTCAACACTTGCTTGCTTCATGAGATTTTTTGGAGTATAAATACACTAAATGTGTGGAGGCACTCAAATACAGAGGTAATGAGGGCCATCTAAATACCATACTTAGATAAGTAAGGGTGATTATTTTCCATCTTCTTTATCCCTGCATGACAAAAATGTACCCAGAAACCATTATATACAACACATAAGCCAGAAGCAGCAGGAATGTAATTCCCTGTCCTCAGCTATTTTTTTGTACGTGGATGAGGTGTATATTTGACGTGGGGGTGGTTATTTTATGACAGAGCCTTTCTCTATGTATTGGTAAGTAGGGTATATTTTGCATGAGTCTGTTCATCACACCACCCCAATAATATTAGCAAGTAAAATATATAAAGTTATTTATGGTGAGGGAAAATCAAATTTCCTCTCAGAGATTATTAGCAATAGAAGAGTCAGAATGACTTTAATCCTGTCCGGTACAGACAATTCCCAGTAGCTCCAACATGTTAGTCTTTTGTTTTTCAGAAGTTTATCTTGGTTCCCAGCGGGTCACGGCAAACTTGATTTGGCAGAATGTGATCCCTGACATTTCTTCTAACACAGTCTCTGTATCAGGTAGGAATGCTGGTTTTTTTTTTCTTTATGAGCACAAGGCAATGAGATTTTTCCTAAAAATGAACACGAAAACTTGAGATGTCTAAATCAGCTTCCAGTATATGGGAAAACATTTTTTTTTTTAATTTTATTTATAGAAAGAATATAAGAAGTAGAACTCCGAGGTTCTGTCTTTATATCTAGTGGCAAATGATCAGTTGTAAGCTGTGTCCTTTCATGCCTCAGTTTCCCAGTGTTCAAAAAAACACAATTAATTTTTAAGGCAAGATATGCCCTATCTGTGCAGTGCTATATTCTATTACAATTTATTTAACCATTAAAATATTTTCTTAAAGCAAATGATTTAAAGCTGATAGTAAGAAATACTTTCCTTACATAGCGCGTAATTAACATGTGGCACTCAATGCCACAGACATTATTGAAGCCAAGAGCTTTGGAGGATTCACAAAAGGATTAGACATTCATATGAATAATGAGAAATTCTATTAGAGAAAATAAAAAATGTATGAGAGACGGAGAACTTCATGCTTCGGGGTATAAAGCAGCTGCTAATTGATGAGGGCTAGGAAAGAAACGTGCCCCTGTGGGCAGGACATCCCGTGATGGTTTGCTACAGGGCTTTGGGAACGGCGCTGTGAAAGGGGGATGCTGGCTGCTGAAGGGATTGCCGGAGCGCCCTGGTGCGGTGAGGCAACTCCCACCTCAAGGTAACAAATGAAATAAAAAACCAAAGGTCCAACCAAGCCAACTACGGCTGAGCCATAATGGTCTGGTAGCCCATGGCACAGTGAAACTGTGATTCTTGGCATTGCATCCAAATGTTCCTGGTTTTCCAGCTGTGTGGGGAGGTCTCAGGCGTCGCACGAGCCCCCAGTGCATGGGGACAGCGCTGGCTATGCAGGCAGGATGCCCCGAGCACCTTGACAGGGTGTGCTGAAACCTGTCCCGTCTTCCCCAAGCGTAACCCCAGGAAAAAAAAAGACACTAAAAAGCTGCAAAGGTGACTTGCACCTGGTCGCTCCGTTGATTTGAAGTCACTCCCTGTCCAGTCTCTGTCTGTCTGTTTCTCCAGAGCCTTCCACAGACACGTCTGTGTAAGGCACGCAGCCCTTTAACAAACAGATCAGGTAGCCAACCATGTTTGCTTGCTCGATAGCTGCAATTATAGTTCATTCAATCAAAGGCTTTCGTTTGATCCAGCCTCAATTAACGGGGAAGGCATTGCCACATCTGCCCGCAAGTTCAGAAGTGTCCACAATTCAACTTAGATTATTGCTATATTTCTGCAGCCTTTGATAGAGTAAGATTGATTACAAGAAATAAGAAAAAAGAATGACCTTCCCCGGACTTTTCCAATGGTATTTCAGTTAGTATTTTATAATCACTGTTTAACAGAGAAATTGCTCTCTGGTTATTAATATAAAAATTATCACCTTCTTTGACTAATAAAATCAATAAAGGCTTCTATCCTTTGAAAAGGCCAAAAACCTTCTCTCTGTTCATAATTAAACATTTCAACCTAATCTGGAGCAATAATAACCTTCAAAGTTTTATAAAATTCCTAATAATAATATCTTACAGAACACCTTTCCGCCCAGCAGGTTTCACAAACTGTGGCCCAGATTTGCAAAGCGTCTTTATGCGTGGCTGGACTTGGGTACGCGTGTCACAGGTTTTTTTGTGGCGCTTCATCATCAGTGATGAACAAATGCCTATAGGAAGTATATATGTTGCGTTGTCAACGCAATTAAAATGCTGTTGTTTCTGAGTTTGCCATATAGCAGCCAGGTGGCATAATTTTCCATGGTGGGTGCCTGCAGTAAAGCATTTATGTTCACTCAGAGACCTCCAAGGAAGGGATCAGGTGCTGAGCATTTATACCTAACTTTTATTTAAAAAAAAAAAATAAATTCAAAATGTTTTATTTCTTATATTTGTGTCGGAAGATAGGGGAGAAAAGCACCTCTTTGTGTCCCCTTGCTGCAACAGTGTTAGCTGTGAATGTCGAGAGTCAATGTTCATAGAGCTGGTGATGATGTGAGCACCAAGTATCGCTCGTCTAACCTCCAGTCTAGCCAGCGTGTCAGTGTTAACTCACACGACGGTTGAAGTGGCATCAAAATTCATAATCTTATATGGAGAGATACTGCTTCTGCCTCTCTGATTTCTACTGTCCTCTCCTGGAGTTACATTTATCAGGATTACTCGCTTCTCAGGCGAGTTATCTCTGTCAAGCTTGAATGGCTATTCTCACGGGGTACCGAGAGACATGCGAGCTAATTAACTATCATCTTGCATTTGATGATGACGAGCATCCATTGAGAACCTTCCATCCCAGTGGATCTCATGGAGCTCCACGTATTAAACAAACCTGCATACGCCAAGCACAGGGATTCCCTCTTCATAAATGAGTGGCAACCAGTTTTGAGTCGAATCACTCGACAGTTTAACAGCAGGCAGCAGAGCTACGCAACAGTTCACGGCAGGGAGTAAGGAGTACCTTCATGGCATGATTAACTTGTCTAAGAAAATGATGTCTCTGCAGGGCTTTCATTTCACATGTAGCTGCCACCAAGAGCCCTGTAACAGAACAGGTATGAAATATGGGTTAGGGATCCCCTTTCACCATTGCCCGTGTATAGAACTCCTGTAGGCATTATAGGTATATATGTCAATTTAGGTAACGATTACTCAAAATCGACCCTTTTGATCTAATCCAACCCTTTCTCAGGCATAGACATTTCCAAACATGTGTATTTTCTTAGGAAAGAACGTCCTTTCAGTGTCTGTCATTGAAACCTTTGAAGAAGTCCCAATGGACGATTAAGCTAATACTGTACTTTTTTTTTTTTCTATATTTAAGCCATCCCAGTGAAGGATCTTAACTGGTGTTATATAGCCCTGAGTTGTGTTATATGGACAAGTCCTTTGACTCCCTTAGGCATTTTGGAAGCATCTGTTTTGGGGTGAATCATTTAATCTCAATCTTCAGAAATTTCCGGCATGCGGTTTTGTTTGGAGATGACTTGTCTCTGGCTTTCAACAAGGTCTTTGAATCCCGTAACAACCAAAATGCTCAACTGTGGTTAGGAGCAAAAATGAAAAGCCACAAGACCTTTGTACCCCCCTCCCTTTCTCCATATGTGGGTGAAGATAATAGTTTGTGTACAATATCAATAGATGAAAGAGCTACCTAGATACTGAGTGCTGTCGGACAAGACTCAGTGGGTGTGAGTCTGTGCAGCCCCACTGAAGGTGATGGAACTGTGACGGTTTCTACCTGCTATGGATCAGGCCCTTTAGTATTTATTACTGTTATCATCTGAACCTGCGCCGCAGCTCTCCCCCATGTTTACTCATCGCTGACTTTATCACATCCCCTTTCATTTGCTTCCTTTCTGAACAATTTACATTTCAGCCCCTTGGAGTTTTTTTGGATGAGACTCCTTTCATCTCTCATCATAATGTTCAATAATGACATTTCCATTTGCTTCCCTTTTCATGAGGCTCCTTTTTGAAAACAGGATCTGACCTCTCTCTTTGTATTCTCCCGTCAGCCAAGAATCACATTGTACGTGAATTTAATTGACTTATTACATCTTTACAGAATGTGGTTACTTTAGTTTTGTGTGTGTTCTGTTTGTTTGTTTGTTAATTTCTGGGTCTTTGAGAACTAGATTATGCAATTTCCAGAGCCTATTTCCAATTACTATTGAATCTTTCAATTGAACTGAATTTCATTGTGCGATGGAAAATAGAATAAACTGAAAATTCAACTGAAAACATGTCAGTATTGTTGATACATGTGTTAGTGCTAAAATAGAATTTATCAGCTTATTTTCTCTTCTGGGGCAATGTAGGGAGGGGAAACATCAAATAAACAAAAGTAAGTACAGATTTTTTTTCTCTTCTTTCACTGAAAGAAAGGTCTGTATTGCACTGAGGAAAACCTTATTTGTCCTGTTTTGATGAACATGAAACCCACCTGATCCTGTTCTTCAACCCCCAGATGCGATGAAAAACTCCTACTCTTTTCAAGAAATTTCCAGCATGACCGTTCTTTAACTACCTCCTGATCTGGTAGAAACTGGCCTATCACTATTGATCTAGAGGGAATGAGATTGATTTACACCTGTAGAGAATCTGGTCCATTATTATGAAAAGGGACATTGGTGTTGGTGGCAGCTTGTGGAGAATGAAAGCAGGTTGCTTCTGTGACAGACATACAGCACACAGAGAGAACCAGTTGGTACAAAACCCGTTTAAAGTGTTTGGGTTGCATAAACAAATGTTGCTTTATTGCTTGTTTCATGGCAAGGTGTGAGGTTTCCTGGGAACTATGGTGGAGAGCGAAGTGGACAGTAGTCCTTCTCTCCTGTGAGCTTGCCTCGTGTACTGCATGTGCTGTGCCATGTGGCAGAGAGGGGGACACGGAGCCACCCTTCCTCAGCGCTACTGAGACCACCCTTGACTGGGTGCATCTGACCTTTGTGATCTGACTCTCCTGTGCTCTACAAGTAGCTTTGTGGCTCCCAAGAAGGCTAAATACATATCACTGTGCGAGAGAGAGAGAATGTGACTTAGGGCTTTGCCTTGTACGAAGACATCTTTGAACCTTGACATTGTTGAACCTTATGAAATTCAACAAGGGCAAGTGTAGGGTGCTGCACCTGGGGAGGAATAACCCCATGCACCAGGACAGGTTGGGGCTGACCTGCTGGAGAGCACCTCTGTGGAAAGAGACCCTGGAGTCATGGTGGACAACAGGATGACCATGAGACAGCAATGTGCCCTCGTGGCCAAGAAGGCCAATGGCATCCTGGGGTGCATCAAGAAGAGTGTGGCCAGCAGGTGGAGGGAGGTCATCCTCCCCCTCTGCTCTGCCTTGGTGAGGTTGCACCTGGAGTACTGTGTCCAGTGCTGGGCTCCCCGGTTCCAGAAGGCCAGGGAACTGCTGGAGAGGGGACAGCAAAGGGCTACCGAGATGCTGAGGGGACTGGAACACCTCTCTTATGGAGAAAGGCTGAGGGATTTGGGTCTCTTCAGTCTGGAAAAAAGACTGAGGGGGGATCTTATCAACACTTATAAATACTGAAAGGGGGGGTGTCAGGAGGATGGGGCCAGGCTCTTTTCAGTGGTGCCCAGGGACAGGACAAGAAGTAACGGGCACAAACTTGAGCATAGGAAGTTCCACCTAAACATGAGGAGGAACTTCTTTGCTGTGAGGGTGGCAGAGCCCTGGCACAGGCTGCCCAGAGAGGGGGTGGAGTCTCCGTCTCTGGAGACATTCCAAACCCGCCTGGACGCGTTCCTGTGCCACCTGCTCTGGGTGACCCTGCTCTGGCAGGGGGTTGGAGGAGATGATCTCCAGAGGGCCCTTCCAACCCTGTGATTGTATGATTCTATGATCTGAAAGCAGCTCTTTCCCCTTCTAACTTCTTTGAGGGAGGGAGTGATGGCCCCATACGCCGTCACGCTTGGTCAGATCAAAACTCTCCCTGAGGAGAGGAGCAAGTGCTCAGTGCAGAAATGATTTGCACGTGTCATTCCAACCTGTCTCACGGAGAACCTTGCCAGGTTCTGGCAGCTGGTGGTTGGAGGTTGTTTAAAAAATACACCAAACCCATGGACGTGCATAACTTGTCTGAGTTTCCTTCCTCCCTTTTTGAAGCTATGTGACCTCCCATAGCGTCCTCAGGTAAGGACTGAAATCGTGTGTGGTTTGAAAAAGGGCTTGTTTCATTTATTTGAAACCACTTGCACAATGACTATGTAGCGTGCCCCATAGTTATTCTGATATAAGGCAGTCTGGGGCCCCATTCTGCGTTCCCTTTTTTCCGCTCAGACCTCTCTTCCAACCTCTCAATTTTTCTCTTTCCCGAGCCCTTACTTAGTAAGATTCTCCTTCCACACTATTACAGGTCTTTGTTCCTTGATCCCTTTCTCAGCACGTTTTCCATTTTTAGTTACCTTTATTATACTTTTTTTCCTGAGATAGGGAGTCTGAAATTACATGCGCAATTGGAGATTCAGGTGAACTGTAGATATATACAGCAGCACAACTGTGCTTCATGTTTTCTTCTTGGTATTCCAGCAATTCCTGCTATTTTATTTGCCTTTTTGAGCATTTCTGAGCACTAAGCTAATATTAGAAGAAGTATCCACAATGACTCCAAGATCCCATTCCTGACTGGAAATAGAGTATTAGGCTTATTTTCCACTATGTACATTACTTAGCACTTACCAGCATTGAATTTCATCTGACATTTTATCACTGAATCATTCTGTATCTCAAGAGTCTTCTGTGATTCTCTGTAGTCAGCTTCAAATTTGACTATTCTCAGTTATTTTGTGTCTTCCACTAACTTCATCTTCTCATTATAAATCCTCTTTTCCAGTCCATTTATGAATACGTTGAATATGTTTGCTTCCTGTCCTCTTAAGCTGTTAACAAGAAAACTTTTCCTCTCATTCCACTAGGTTATAGCATCTTTAAGGGCTTCTGGATGCTACCACGAGAGGTTTGTTTTGTTTTTTTAATCTCCAAGCACAACTTTGACTACACCATCCTTATTGATATACTTCCTAATTACTTAGAAGACCCCAGAATGATTTATGAGGCATGACTTCCCTCTACAACAGCTGTATTGACTCTTCCCAAAGAACAACATGTCCATCTATTCATTAATTCTGTTTGGTTTAGTTTCTAACAATTCTAACAATCCTTCAAATTTCTAACAATTTGCCTGGTGCAGCAATCAGACCTGTTGATGAGGACTGTGGCATCAGCTCCAGAGAGTGATGTTTTTCAGTGCTGGAGTTGCATTTGTCACTCTTCCCTCCTGCGCGGAGACTGTTTTCCACCAAGTTCAGAAGGTGGCTGGCGTGACTCTGCATGATTGCCTACCAAGGATAGACATCGACTGGAAGCTGAAACCTCACCTCTGTCAAAATTTACTTTCTCCTCATCCTCGTCTTCAGGTTATGGGGGGAGCACTGAGTACCTTTTCAATCTGTATGTGAGGGTTCGTCACTGCGCCAGGCAAAAGTTGTGTTTACGGAGATAGGAGCAAATCGCAACTGTGTGCTCCTTAAGGATAAGGTTTTGCCTGCCCTACGTTTTGATGACGACTCAGAGTCTGAACAAGTGATATTTGTGCTCGAGTCTTCCTTCTGAGGGGAAGGGAAGCCGAGCTGTAAGCAGCGGGAGCTGTAAGGGTCCTTCAAATTGCAAACCCACTTCACTCCCTCTTCTTCCCAAATTGTTTGTCCAGCAAACTCAAGAACCAAACAAATGTGGATTATCCCCCAGTTCAAGAGGATTTTACCTTTAGCTGGTATAAATCAGAAAAACTTCAGAGAAGGTTTTTTTGAGCTAAGGATCTGGCCACTTTCACACAGTCCAGTTATATCCGTGGATCAATAAAAAAAAAAAAAATTGAAATTGTATTTTTTTAAAACTGACACAAATCCCAGAGCTCTGTCAAAAAGCTTTGTATCGTTCTGGCAATCCCAGCCAGCCTTAAACTCATGCTGTCCGTCCGTCTTTAGGAGAGGTTTCTGTATTTTTGCTTGGTAGGTTTGTTTTAAAGCTGGTTGCCTCAGTAAAATGCCCAGGTGGATCGAGGTATGATAAAAACCCAAGCAAAAGTAATGGCCGTCTCAAATGGGCACGATTATGTTCATGTCAGCAAAATTCTTACTTCTGACACTGACTGAGGAACTAGCCTCTTGGCAGAGCAAAAGTTTGGAAACTGGCCCCGCTCTTGTCTGTCACCTACTGGTTTGGTGGATAAATTGGGGACTGCTGTCTGCAGACCTGTCCCACCCCTTTTCACCAGCATAAATTTCACTTCCAGGATTAGACAAACTTTCAGTTTGTTAATGTATTATATGCTCCTTAAATGAGAATCCAACCCCTGCAAACTGACCTTTCCTTATGGGCCGGGATCGGCCTCGCCGGTTCCTCGCTATCCCATTCTCGTTCTCTCCCAGCTACTTGAAAGTCTCATCACTCTCGAGTGGGGAGCCTTAAATATTTCCGGTGACATTTCCTTGGCCTCTGGTGATTTAATATTATTAACCTGGTGTGTTATTAAAGTGACAGGAGATGTCTCCCCTTCACAGGTATATTTTTCCGAAAACTCATTTGAATTTTTATTACTTTATTTTGAGGGCCAGCTAGTGGAGCACTGAACGGGCAGGGAGGGCACAGGAGAGAAATGTGCCTGGTCCTGGGTATGAAGATCTTCTCTGTATGTAGATTACAGGTTCTGGCGTGGTTTCTTCCACCATAGTTTGCTTCAGAATTAAGAGTATTGCTTAGTTTGAGCAGTCAAACTGGAGTATCTCAAAGAAAAGTGTCTCTTTGCTGAGACTGCAGCCCATTTCAAAGGCATCACCTGGGGGGAAATGGGCTTTTATGTGCGTTGCAAATCCCACAAATTTTATACTTTACCCAGATCTCAATCTGTGTCTGCTTCAGTTTCATTTTACAGCTGTTACTACCATGGGAAAAATCCAAAGCATATAGTGAAAATCTGACTGAGGGCGGTGTAATAAATCCAGATTCTTAGCCAGCATTAATCAGTGACATTACAATAATTTGAATGGAGTTTTGTTGGTTCTCTCTTGCTGAACGTATAATCCTCAGGGCTTGGGTTTGCCCAAATGTAAGGGGGAACTGATTTCAACCACTCAGAAAACCGTAATGAGATCTCTGTTTACAGAAGGTCCATACATTTTCCAGAATATGTTTTGGAGCTTTTGTTCACTTTTTGTCGGGAGACTGACTTATTAAACATTTGGGGAGAAAACTCTCGGTTTTGGTGCGTTCTTTTTTGGCTCTAGAAATGAGGAAAAGATGAGATCTTTTATTTTCTAATCATTCATTCAGGAAAGCTGGGTTATTAGATCTCCATCAGTTACTGACACTCTTAGAACTTATTTTGTCATGCTTTTTTTCCCCCGTCTTTCCACACCCTGTCCAGTCTGTCATGTATAATTTTTTTAGGAAATCTGATCTTCAAATAGTTTGTGAAACAGACCCTTTGCATTTTCCAACAGATATTTGGTTCAGTACTTTGCTCCAAGCTCATCTCTATGGTTTGTTCGTTAAAGTGAAATCACTTTGAGAGGATATTTAAAGATATTTCCTTTGTCTGTGGCTTATCAGCTCCTTTCCATCTGCCTGTCACGATATTGGCAAATTGGTATTTTAAACAGTTCACCGAAAACTTTGCAAGCAAGGAACTGATATCCTTTACTGCTAGGGCTTCATTCTTAAACAAGACATTCGTGATTTTTCTGTCCGTCTTTAAAACTGGTATTGCAAGAAACCCCTCCCATTGAGGTTTATTTTTACCTTTCCCCTCTATGTAATCTCCAAAATCACCTTAGAAAAATACTCCATCAAAAACTGAGATTCAACCCTCAAGTGCCTGGCAAATGATTTAAAGCAACGGCGCGCGCTGGCGTAAACCCCAGAGATTTCTTTTGTAAAGTTCCACCTACATAATCTCTTAGAGGTAGATTTTTAGAGCTTACTATTTACTTTAGTCGGGAGACATTTCTTTGCTTTTATGGCTCATCTACTTTCTGTCCACCAGTTCTTTTAGATAGGAACGTTGCTGTTTCCCTACTGTTTAATCTTTTCCTCTTGCTTAGCAGTTTCCTTTGCTGTCATCCCAGGCACACGCGAAGCACGAGCAACCCATGGGCTCTGCGGCTGGTCGCTGGGGAAAAGGCAGTGATGTACGTTTGTTAGTGAAGAAAGTTGGGAAAGGCAGGCTGCGCGAGTCCCCCTTTTGTCCTGGTTGCACAGGATGATGCCTGTAGCCCAGGACCAGCAGGCTGGTCTGATCCTTGGCTGACGTGAAGCGATAAAGTGGATTTACCTGCTGAGATCTGCTTTAATTGAGCATGGTAACATTCTGGCTTTGGAAAAGTGTCTGGCAGAAGTTGCCCTCTGTGGCCTGGGTCATTCTCTTTCTCCTCGCCCATCGTTTTCTCTCTCGCAAGCGTGTTGCTTCTCTCCCAAGCAGCCATGGGAAGCATCGTAGGCCAGGGCTCCAGCAGCATTTCAGACACGTGTCCTCGCTGGCCTGCAGCAAACACCTCTTTATAATTCATGGGATAACCGAGGGTAAAGAAAATGTCATGTGTAGCCCCGCGAAGGAGCTGCAAACTGAACACCTGGACATTTCCACATGCAAGAGCAAGCACAGGTTTTGTAAGCCTCACAAACCCAAATTGCTGTCAGAGAGTTCTGCTCAAAAACAAGTGCTGTTGGGGAGTCAGGGAGGGGTAACGCCAGTATGTGTAATGGAAGCGTGGCGTGATATTTTCTAAAGCATTTATGTAATAGACATTGCTAATATCTGTATCTACCTAAGAAAGTTCTACCCGTTCTCTCAGTTGAGTTATAGTGGGCTAAAATATAAGAGTCCCCCCTAACTAACCTTCCATCTGAAATAAGTTTGGCTTTTTTATCCCCCGTGAAAAGCTGCAATGGTCTCTCTGCCTCCTGCACAGGTCGCTTCCTGACCTCCATGTCATCGCAGTAAGTTCTCATTTATAATCTCTGACTCAAGACTTCTTAGTCCTCATCAGCTCATAACACAACTTGGGCCATATTTCTTCAGGAAAGAGAGAGAAGAGGGATTTATTCTTTTGTTTCGTTGTTGATTAAGGAAAGGTTGCAGAGTGGGTCTTGGTTTTTTGGGTTTTTTTGGTTTTGGTTTTTTTTTTTACAGTTTGTCTTAAACTCCTTTTCTAGTGGCAAAACTGACATTAAAACAGAAGTCCTCTTGTACCAGAGTAAGTAACTTCCTTTAGGTGTTTACATCTTTAAAAATATTCTACATTTAAATGCATGCCTTATGATGCATTGCAAAAATCATTCTTTAGCAGGAAATTCTCATCTATTTTTAATGCTGAGTCCCTAAAAAGCCAGATTTTGAAAGGAACACATAACTGAGTGGAAGTAAAGTGATATGTGTTCTTTTTGAATCACTCCGACGCAGACATCAAGAAATCCCACGGCCAATTTCAAACAAAACCTTTCCTTTTCACACCACGTAGTCTCTGGGAAGTGGCTCCATCCGTTTGCCTTGCCCTGAGGACTACCCCCAGGCCCAGGTGTCCCTCCGCTCTGTGCGGTGTTGTGGAGCTGCGTGACGTTTGCGACCCCTGACAATCTCACCTCTCCTTTTCCGTTGTGCAGTCTTTTCCCAAGAAAGACGCTGCCCTTTCACCATACCTCATATAGTCCATTTTTTGGGGGGGGTTTTCTGTAGAAGCTTTTTGTTCTCCAAAGAATAAGTGTCGGTGCATGTTAATCCTTCATCTTGCATGCAAAGTGTAAGCAATTTCTCACCCCTTCCCTTGCTCAAATACACAGATAACATTGGCGCAACTCAGCCATGAATGTGCGTGGCCTCCTTCCTGCCAGTTTTCCAC
This sequence comes from Larus michahellis, assembly GCF_964199755.1. Taxonomy (NCBI): domain Eukaryota; kingdom Metazoa; phylum Chordata; class Aves; order Charadriiformes; family Laridae; genus Larus; species Larus michahellis. The sequence continues at coordinate 6,005,631 of NC_133910.1, forward strand.
GCCGACTCCTTCCAGTCATGCGCTACGTGTAGTCTTTCCATCTGGTTATGGCCTCTCCCACGCTTTATTCACAGCCCTGACCACACACCAGCTGTTCCACCACATCACCACGCTATCCTGCACGCCCTCTTTGGCCGCTGGCTCTTCATCTGGCGAGCGCGTTCACAGACCCAGGTGACGTACGCCTCCACCGTCCCGCAAAACCATCCGTCTCCAGCTTTCCCCCATGTGCAACAGGGAGGTGCAATCTCCACGGGTGAATTAGTCCATTCAAGCAAGGCACCTGCAACGCCCCCCCACCACGCTCTCCTGTCTCTCCTGCTGCTCTCCACCTACTCTTTCAGTCTCCTAGACATCCCTGTGGCCCATTAAAGCGATGTTCACGTCCAAGTAATGCTCCTTTCCCTTTTCAAACCCATTGCTCTTACGTAAGGCTGGGTGCTAGGTGCATGAGCCGTCCCCGAGCACATAATGGATGCTTACTGTACTTCCCGTGTCTCCATCCGTGCTTTGTGAAGCCCTTCGGGATACTGTGAACATGAAAAACGCAATATAAAACCCAAACCCTATTCTATTCTAGAACAGAGCTTTTAAGTCCTTTTATCACAGAATGAGGCAAGGGTTGAATCGAGCCCAGAAATAGCAATTTAAAGTTTTCATGAAAGACTGGAACAGTATATGTTTGTTATATTTTAACATAATCTGAGAACGCTAAGTGCACTAAAAGCATACCACTTATTTGTGGGTGGGGAAGTGGAGAGGAGGGAGAGAAATGTAAGTGCTTGTTTTTCTCTGGGATTTCGTGTATTACAGAATCTGACAGAGAGGTATCAGGATGACAAAGGGAAGGGGAAGAAAAACAGCCTCACAAAGGTCCCTGATTGTCTGAGTTCATTCCCGTTTCCGTTGTTTGAGCGTGGAGAGTTATTTGGGTTGTGATCTGAAACTAGCTCTGCAACTGAAGAACATGAGGGGAAAGCCTCAAGTTTTAATAGCGTATGCCAAAGCTGCAGGGTTACGAGTTAAACACGATCGCTGGCGGGATGGCTGCGAAGAAGTGGCTGTCTGCAGATGGCGTGGGTTTAAGCCAGGGCCTTAGGATGTAAGGGGAGGCCCGAGAAGACGGCACCGGAAAAAAAAAGAGGCGTCAGAAAATTTAGGATTCAGACAGTGTCCTCCAACGGTGCATTGGGCATGGCAGTGGGATCCATGAAAAAGAAGAAAAGGGGATCTGAAGCATCTGGGATTATGTGTTCCAAACCCTTTCCTATCTCCTTGCAGGCAGTCCAGGGTCAGATCTGCACATGGACACCGGAACAGCATCGTGTACTCAAGCCTCAGTGCCCAGCCCCCGTACACAGCTGGATATTTTCTTGAAGGGACCTGAGGACAAACCTGAGCGCTACCTGGTAGTACCTATAAGTACCTTCATTTGCCACTTTATCAAACTTCATTACATTGACATGGTTTAGCAACAGTGTTTGTATATTGTATATTAATTCGGGGTTCTTTGCTAGAAGTATTGCGTAGACCCGTTTACCTATCGAAATTCCCCAAGGAAAAAATGCTTATGATAAAGCCCCGTTAATTAGTACTTGCTGAACCCATGAAGTTAGTCAGTTTTTCATCTGTTCAGTGTATGTTGCGTTAGTGTAGCTCGAACTTTTATCATCAAAACATTTTACGATACTGAGTCAAAGGCTTTACTAAAGCCAAATCCATCAACGTGATTATCAGTCCAACTTGGAATCTCCCCAAATAATTAAATCAGGTTTATTTGATAAAACCTATTTTCCATAAAATCATGTTGACAGTCATTAATTCCATTCCTATCCCTTAATTCTTTATTAATTGGTTCCTCTATTAGCTCTTCCATTACTTTCACTGCATTTATGTCAGGATAAATTATCAATCCAGAGTAACTAGTAATCCCATATAGTTTTGGGTTTTTTTTTAAAATGTGACGTTGTTAACAGAGCATGCCATTACCTATAACTCTCTTATTGTTTTGACTTTTATTAGCATTTACCTGACAGATATCTTCCCAACTGTACCTTGATTTAGATTTAGAGTATCCAGACTGGTCTATAATTGCTGTTGTTCAACTGTTGGTGAACTTAAATGATCTCCTTGCCTTCCTTGCCATCAGCAGTCTTCAGTTCAAAGATTGGTGTCACGGTAAAATCAGCTTCTTGGTTGGTCATTGTATGTCTTGTAACTGACTTGTCCTCACTCTGTTCACATCTCCATGCCTTGTAAGCGTGGTCTTCTCATCCTTTCTCTCCTTTTTCATTCCACTCATCCTTAAAAGGTTTTCTTCCTCAATTATTACACATTTTTTTTAGAACTTCTTTTTATCAACCCTGTTTATCAGGCCTTGGCCAAGGCAGGAGGTGACTGTAACCATTCAGAGCCTTGTTTTACATTCCTGGAGAATTACGTGGAGAAGAGAGAAACAACAGCTCCTGCATCTACATGACTGTGCATTTAGTGCTTCTGGTTTCTCTCTCTGGAAGACGTCCTGCCCTTGCGGTCAGATGTGATGCTCATACACAGAGCTGCTTTAAAGCAGCGTGCTTTTTGCTTGAATTCTGCTCCCTCTTGTCTTCCAGATCTGTGTTGCGATGGACATGGCTGTTCCTGTGCCTGACTTGCTCCACACACTCTGTGCACATTAGCTGCCTTGATTTATTTCTAAACCTAGACATAAAAAACTCTGAAACCTGATCAGGTCCTCTCCCTTCTTCTGAAATCACCAGCTTTTTTTTTCTGTTACGGACATTATTTTTGTCTTAGAGATAAAAGCGAAGGGGTAATAGTTCTTCCCTACTACAGCACACAACCTATTGGTAAAATTCTGTGATTCCAGTAGAGAGGACTATATCATCTTCATACTTCAAATTACAAATCAACCTGAAACTTACTTCAGGCAGCCTCTAAAATCTTTCCTCAGAGCCATCTCTTTTCACTGCAGTATATAAACTGTTATTGAATAGAATTGCCTTTTTTTCCATCGTTATTAACAGTTTGTCATCTCTGCTTTATCATCACCAGCCGTAGCATGTTGTAATAGGCTGATACTATTGTTAGGTTTTCCTTTATCCCTAACATACTTTAAAAACTCTCTTTATTTTCTTTTTTTGCCAGAGAAGGATTTTCCCCTGATGTTTTTTGTCTGCGTTGAAACATATTATGTTTAACAGGGCCAATAGGAAGTTGATTTCAGATGTGGATTCCTCCTCTCATATAACAGTAATCATCATAATAATAAAAATATGGGAAAATAGCACTTATATATTTATTTCCCTCGTCACTGCAGGTCTCTGTATAATATTATTCAATACCGTTATCTTGGTTAATTTTAAATGTCACAAGCACTGGAATTTCTACTATTTCTCCACAGAGATATGTCCGGAGTCTAATAGATCTCTTTTGCATATTTTTTTTTTTCCTAATTATGACCTTATATTTTTACTCTAGTGAACTTTTGCCACATCCACGCTGTTGTAATTGAGGGCAAAATTTGGCCCATTGACATCAATGGAATTATAGTAGAGATGAATCTATTCCACTTACTTCATAAAGTCTTTCTTTGTAAATCAATCCTTCCAGTCCCTAAATCATCTCTGAAGATGTTCTTTGAGTCCCCTCCAAGTTGTCAATATGTTGTTGACGCTGAGATACTCAGAACTGACTGAATGTTTGTCTCATTGAGCCCAGAGGGAGGAAAAAAAATGACCTCTCTTGACAAGAATTTATATACATCCTAAATAACCCTGTTCTCCTGTTATTTGCTGCCATATTAACCTGATGTGCTAATCTGTGATTTATTCTTATCCTTCAGTCTTTCTGAATAATTCACTTCCTGCGTAGCTGCGATTCAGGTGGTCTGCGTTCCTTCATTTTGTTGGGCAACAGAGATGTTTTCTGCCTCTTTTTATTCCAGGCTGACCAGCTGCTTACTATTTTTGCACTTGGGCATTTCGCTGATTTTTCACCTTAGACAAATAACCTTCCCTTTTTGGTTTAACCTCTGAAATGAAGCTAACAATGTAGCCAGCCTGCACATTCCAATTATGGCTACAAGCCTTATAATCGCTTTGCATTTTTCCGAGGGTGGTTTGGCCTTCCCGTGAGAAGTGTTATGCCTCTAGTCACTTCCCAGTGCTCTCAGAGCTGAATCCAAAGTATATTTAAGTGTATAATGGTACTTCCATTGATCTGGTCTTTCAGTGCCTTTGGCACCGGGTGCCTCTTCCCTCGTGGCTATACGAGACACAGGGCCAAATCCTTTTGGTGTAAATCAGCACACTTTTAACTGGCTGAGGAACTGTCTGGCACAATGACTCATTAGCTGCAAGCCTAGTTTGAAGGGCGAGATGTTATTTTAACATTCCCGTGATTTTTCCACGTCTTCTATCCTACTTGAGAGCCTTGCTTGGATGAGTCCAGCCCCAGACTGTCTCTCCTTGGCTGGCTAAGTCAGACAGTTTTATTTCTGCTGCTCATGGTCTTTTTTTAAGCTGAGTTCCAGAAAGCACTGAGGTGAGCAGGGCGAATGGGCTGGGAAGAGGGGAAGCATCTCCGAAGAGGGAGTGGCAAAATAGAGGGAAAACTCTGGGACTTCTCTTTGAAAGAGCAGTGATGAAGGTTAATCTCGAGCCAGCTGGCCCCGCTGGCTGGCACCGCTGATAGACAGAACCTTTATCAAGTGTCAGCAAAGACATATGACATTTATCACCGTGGAAAGCTGGGTGCTGCTGCACTGACAGAGTATATTCAATACACGCCATCTCCACTGTACTGAGATCCCTTAATGGCATGATTTCTCGCTGAGACCGGGACAGCTCTTCCTTCTGCCTCATCTCCGCTTCTCCCTTCAGCTTCTTTTTCTGGCTTTCCCTCCATAAGTTTTTCTGTCCTTTTTTTTTTCCTCCTTTTTTTTTTTTTCTTTTCCCTATCATTCTTTCTGTTTTGCTTTTGTGTCTTTTTGTTTTGTTTTGTTTTGTTTTTCCTGCTCCTTTCCAACATGTCAGCCCTCTTCTCTGCCTTCGCTCCCGGTGTCTCTCTGCCCAGGAGAGCACCTCCGAACCCTGCACCCTCGGGCAGGCGCGGTGCGACTGCAGAAGAATAATTTCCAGACCTGGGTTATAAAAGATGTCAGATCACTTCAGGTCAAAAGGAAGGTAAACAGCTACTGTTCATGAAATTGAGTCTGAAAGCTGGAATTCCTTCATCAGTGGAGCTAAGCCCTTTTCAGGTATATTAGGACTGTAAGCTGAGCTTATGGACACATTGCTTGCTGCACAGAGCGCTGCTCAACAGGCAAAAAAGAGATGTGAGGCACTGCAATTAAGTGATTATGCAAATCTAAACAGGGATTTTGTTTTAAAGTATTTTCCAGAATGAACATGATGTGATTGCAAAAGACACGCGAGCCCCTCTCGGAGCCAAGAAAGAGGAGCGGTCTGCCCCCGCAGAATACACACCTGGGAATAACTGAGCCAGTCACTGGATGTCACCATTGAGCTGCAGAAATGTGGCTTGAAGTTCATTATTTATCTGCTTTTAAAAGTACTGTTTTTTAAGGAAAGCGTCAGTCACTGGAAACCCTTGGGTGAGTCAGCACCTTGCTGTGGACCTTGCCTTTTGCTGGGAGTCGGCTTGGGTGGCTTGCCTCTGTGTGAACGAAGTCAAACGTGCTCGTCCTCCAAGGGAACGTAGTGACCAGGGACCACTCTGAAGGGAGGGAACGATGTGGCGGCGGGTAGACAAACATCCTCAGAACACGATGACACAGGCTCTGGCAAACGTCAGGAATGGCTTCTCTTCTCTGCAGCATGTACACGGTGCTTGGGGTGCTGTGGGGAGGTAGATGCCCTGCTAATGAAATAGTAATCCTAGCAAATTATAGTAATATCGCACAAACTCCCCTGAGCTTAGCAGAAGAGCTGAGACCAGTATCACCCTATCAGACATTCAGTAACCACCAGCACCAAAAGAACTTGGTGACCTACTACAAGCCTAGTGTCATGAGAACGAGAGCCCTAAACAGAAGGAAAACAGAATAATTTTCACTTAACTGGAAATGTTCAGTTGTTTCTAGTCTCTTAGGCTGTTATGTAGGAAATTATCGCTGATGATCCAATTAGTGGAAGGGAATAGGGATCTACATGGGACTGAGAATGTACTCGTAGCATAGATTAAAAGAAAATTGTGTATGTCTATTAAAAAAGAGAAAGAGGGGGTGGGGGATAAGAAAAAGCTAATAGAGAGAAGAGAATAAATAAATAAAGAGAAAAAATAATAAAGAGACGAGAGATCCTTTCTCAGCTTCTCTCTCAGGAAATAAGAGAAAGACTGTTGAAGGACTGTTGGGCTGATATGGTCATTCCTGAACAAAACAAACAAAAAAGTAGACAAGACTTCATAAGATTCTTGAATCCATTAGGCATGTTTTTGGTAAGAGCAATACGTCTTAGTGTAAGTAACTCAGCTTTATGGACACACACTCATGTCAAAAGAGCTGAAGAACAGGCAAGCCCAAGTAATCTTCTGGGGCAGCCTTCCTCCCTGTAAAGTAAGACAGAAAATTCTGGAAGTGAAGATGTAGTGGAATTGTGTAAGGTAGGAGACGTTACTTTTTTTTGGAATATCGGTCGTCCTCTTCGAACATGAGGTTGTGCCGTTCGGAGAAAATCTATTTCAGTAGAAGAGGAGCCAGTCTAAGCGGAGGGGCTGTGTAGAGCAGGCAGGGTGCAGAAGAGCATTACATTGACAGCAAAGGGGAAGACGAAGAGATGGGACAGGGAGCGCTAATTTAGCACAAAATCAAGATGTTGAGAGCCAGATTAATTGAGGTACCAAGAGACTTGAAGGAATAGAAAATCTTTAATTGCCTGTACACCAATGTGAAGATGCTGGGTAGTAAAGGAGGAATAGGAATTGCTCACATACGAGCATAAATTCGACCTACTTTGGTGTTCCTGAAACCTGATGGGAAGATTTGCATGACTGGAATGTTAATAACACTGGTTACAATCTGTTTAGCAAGCAAAACTGGGCAAATAAAAGTGGGAGGGCTGTATTCTTATGTCAAAAATGGCATCGTGTGTTTCCGAGTCTCTCAGAACTCAGAAGCAACCGATCAGAACTAATGTTCTCACAAATAAAGACCAAATTGGGTCCTGACTACTATCCGTTGCAGACCGGAGAGTGACTTGATTTCTTGCCTGGCTCTTTAAACACCTCTCTATTATAGGTAGGAAGAAAAAGACTTTAATCTGAATGGCATATAAAGGAGATCTCACGCTGCTAGAACTAAAATATCCTTTTTCTTGTATTTTTTTTTTTAATGAAGATGAAAATTTCCTAACTTTAAAAGTGTTTTATCCAACAGGAGGGAAAATGGTGCTAGGCTTCATCATCTTGACAGATAAAGAGAATTCACTCACAGAATTAAAAGTCAGAGAGTTGTTTAGATGCAAGTGACGTAGACTTGATTACACTTGCTACATGCAAATGGAATAACGTCCAAACCACACAGATACACGCATACGCAGGGCTGATTTCACAAAGATGAAAGCTATTATGAACCCGATCATTTTGGTAAAGGGATTTAAAGGGAAAAAAGTAAATTACTAGGAACTCCATGACAACATTTTTTTAATGCTTCAAAAATACTGTTAGCACTAGTGAGGGGAAAAAGGATTTAAAAAAAAAAACCCAAAACAAACAAAAAGCACGCTTGAAGAAAGGCTAGGCTGATATTTAGACAGTACCTGATAACTTGCTCTGTAAAATGTGACCTAAACATGCAGGTACCAGGTTCAAGACAGTCTACGTTCAGGTTTGCTATCTGGAAGCCACCGAAGTTGTTTCTGCGCAAAGTGTCTGTGACAGTTCAGTTTAGATGTCTTCTGACTGGTGAATAAACTGTGTGCGTGGATGAGCCCTCGGTCGTTTAGCTGCTCATTGACATTGAAATTCAACTTTGTATACCCTGCCAGCCCGAGAGCTGTGCACCATCTGGTTCCCACGGCCGCTCTGTTGAAGGGACACCAATAATTCCTTGGCTTGGCCTGTGCCGGTTTAGGAGTGAACTTCAAAATGAATGGGAAGTGAAAGGCCGGCAAACACAAACATTTCATAAAATACAGAAGGAATTCATGAGAGGCGGAGACCGGCCTTAGACCAAAACCTTTGTCTGGCTCCTAAATGACATTTCTGGAGCTTCTGATTTCCTCCATGCTGGATCCTTACTGAAACCGTTTCAATGGAGACTCAAGAACATAATCTAATGTCTGGGCCCAAATTTCTCTGTCTCTCTTCTTTCTCATAGGATCAGGAAGTATTCAGTGGAAACTAGAAATGGCGTATAATGGTATCTTTCTGCCTGTGCTTTAAAACACCCTAGGCTTTAATTAGGGTAGGAGCTGTGCTAGAAATGTTAGCTACGGTTTTTGATAGGGAAAATTGGAGAGGGGTACTTTTGTCTCTTACAATTCCTGTCTTTTTTTGAATGGGTTGATCTGAAATACAGTTCTCAGAGTACTTGTGTAAACTAACATGTCTTTTAAAAGAATCTGCCATCCATCTTCTCTATGCCAGGTTGATGGATTGTGAACCTCTGAGTAATATCTCTTGACTGAATGAGCCATCTTAGCACCTCCATGGAGAAAAGAGACGTCACTGGGTGAAACACAACGGCTTGATATATTTTTTTTTTGCTAGCAGCAAGTGAGAAGGTGGTTTTCAGGATTTTCAGGTGTTGTATAATTAAGAATTTTGATGACATTCAGTGAAGAAATGGGCGATTTAGAGAAGATTTTTCTGATTATATTCTCTGATAAAACATATCTCCTTATATTTCCATGAGGGTCCTGTTATGAGCAAGACAGAATTATTTGCCTTTCTCACGTGTTGCTTCTAGTTTCAGACCCATCCCGTACGAAGCTCTGGGTGAGGAAGGGCACCACCGGGTACTGATGAATCTTACAAAATGAAAGCTCCTTTCCCAAGCACTGCTTAAATGTTCTGCCTGAGTTGTGCAACCAGAATTTTCACAGTGGTAACTTGGACTGAGCCCAACTTTGAATGTGGATTATTCAGCTCTGCTGCTCCTGTCTGCGGGTCCATGCTCCAGCAGGCACAAGGGCTATTTAAAATAAGGACACAGATGCCTAAACCCTCTTTCAAACTCCAAGATGCAGAACTGTGAGTCTGTGTTTGCAAAAATGGTTTCTACTTAGGAGAGAGGAAGACTTACAACGCTGAAGCTTAGATAGCTTGTCTTTGGCGTGTTCCTTGAGAGTTCAGAAAAAGAGAGACTTGTGCAGGGGGGCTTCAGGTCTCCTCTTAAATTGTCTCCTGGAAAAGGCTTTTTCTTCATTGCCCGTAAAACACACAAAGGCTGAGCAACCAACTTAACCACTCCAAGAGAGAGCACTGAAGTTTAGCAGTAGGAATGTTCTTCCCATGTCTTAAAACGTCACCCATTGACTGATAAAGTATCCAGAGGGCACTGCATTGTCACAGTTCCACTGTCCCCACGGACCGGTGTGTCACATCACCACCAGAGTCCTTCAATGACATGCTCAGCCCCAGGCAGCGTTTGGCACGGTGTCAGTGCGTTGCTGCATACGGCCCCTGGCACTGTCAGGGGCTACGTTGTCCAGGACCTTTTCCAGAGCAACATCTGGCCCTTGAATCAGGGGCCTGAGGCTGGCCCACGTGCCACGTGGAAAGTCAGTTTGGTTGCTGGCACCCCAAGAGTTAAAATCTCTACACTTTTTTCCTTGGTGGGAATGAGAAAAGCAAAACAACATAGAAATGAAAAAACTAGTAATAATTAAAAAAAAAAAAAAGTAGAGCTAGGGAGAGCTAAAAAAAAACCCAACAAACACAAGCCTAAAACAAAACTCTGGAAACAGAGAAATAAATGTGGTTTAATAACTGGGACACAATCTCCAGTCTGTGGAATTAAAGCCCTGTTTTCTGCTGGCCAGCTGCCAAAGTGAGGCACAAACAAATCCAGAGAAAAGCAGGTTAATGAGAGACATCCCGAAAAAAAAAAAAAAAATGGTAAGAAAAGCGAAAGCAACCAACTCGCAGAGCTGCTACTGATGAGATAAATAAGATTTGATCTGACATTATCTGATCCGCTTGCTGTGCGTGTTTTATTTGCCCGAGCAGGTCTTTTAAGTCTCCTAGACACAGGTTTCAGCCTCATCCTCTCAGCAGCCATCGCTGCATCCATCTTATCCATCCTTCAACTTGTCCATCCCTGATCACAGTGGGATTTGGTTGCATCCTGAGCCTGTTGCTAGGACAGAGGCAGATGCATCGGGAAGGCATTTGCTGCACACTGCATCTGTCAGGAGGCTGCAGAGCCAGAAGAATTCCTGACATGATAGACCGGGTGTCAAAAGCAATAAATAAAAATGATAGCGAGAAACCCTGATGAGAGACTCAGCTTTTCAAAACTGCTGGCCTGTAGTTGTCTTTGCAGAAGATATTTTTAACTTGTTTTCATTTTTTCCACTCTCCATCTGATGACCCAGCTCAGGAGTTCTCCTCCAATTATTTCTCCCCCTGGTGCATGCTTGTTTGAACTTTCAAGACTAAAGGGATGGCTTGAGGGACCAAATCACAAGGTCTGTAATTCCCACCAGGTTTTCTGAAACTGCAGGGTTGAGTCCCAGCTGGCCCGACTTAGGAGTTAAATGAAGCTCACTGGGGTTACAGCTAGGTTGCTGCAAACATCCTTCTCTTCTGGAGCTGTTGACCTCCAAAAGGGTGGAGAAGGAAACAAAAATCCAAGCAAGTTCCTCTACCTCGTGTGCACACACACACACTCATGCACGAGTGAAAAGAGTGTCTGGGGTGCTTTGCTAATGATGCAAAGCTGATTATGAAGAAATGGAGATACTGCTATAAAAGTCTTTAACAGCACATTTTCTTCTCCTTTTGGGAGGCTGCAAGACCCATCTTCCTCACAAAGACGTGCTGAAGCAGAGTCATAATGAAGACAGGCTTGGTCTCTTTCCCAGTTTCTAGAGGAATCTGTCTGGAGAAAGGTTCTGTGACCCCACACAGAATAAAATCCCAAAGCCCCTGAAAATTGTCTTTGACTTCACAGGCAGAACCTTAGTGTTTTGGTTCCCATGTTCACGAGTTCCATCCTCTGTTTCCTAATGAATTGTACCCGCGAGCTTTTTTCCGGTGTCCACTGGGCTGGTGGCTGAAGGCATGGAATCAAATGGACACTCATCAAGGTTGCAAACGTGAGCTAAAGCGCAGAGTTCAGACTCGTGGTTAAAAGAGTCTTCCCAGAAAACAACCTGGAGCTTTCCTTCTTCAGCTGCACACATTTAATAGTATTTATCTATTAGTCAAGCTTCATTCCTGAAGCATATACATCTTTGTCTTCGGGCTCGAATGTGAAAACAGCTTCAGCAACACATTCATTTACTGTGCTTAAAAGCCACTGACTTTTAAGGCCCTGATAAATTAAAGCCTCGCTGAAGAATTTTCCTAGAGAAGGGATTTTTTCCCTTGAATCAGGACTGTATTTCTCTCCCTCTCCAACTATTACCCTTGGATAATAAAGTTTTTCCCAGGTGTCTGGTCTATGTTTATGTATAGTCTATTTTTACATATAGCGACATACAGGAAAATTCCAGGATGACATTTTATCCCACCTATTTTGATAACTACTTTGTCTGGGATGACAGAGTTCGGGCTGGTAGGTTAGTCTGGATGCCTGACATTTGGGCTGCTAAATTTAGGGGAAGTACGTCCCAAATTCTTGGACAAAGCTCCAGCGAGCCACCCAGCAGAACAGATTTCAATGAGGCATCGCAGCCTCATACAATCAGAATTGTCTCATTGGACATAACCCCACAGTGCTTGTCTGCTTTCTGTGCTAATGAATCATAACAATCCCATATGCAAAAATAAATAAAAGCATATTTTTTTCCTTTCTTTTTCTTCAAGTTGCATGCACTGGGGGAGAAAAGGTTTCTCCAAGCAATATAATTCCGTTTTGGTTAAAACAGAGACGCAAGAAAATATGCCACTGAAAAGCTAGAGGGGGTTTTGAACATCTTCCTGCTGACAGGACAGCTAGATAGGCACTGATGTGCTATTAATTAGTAGAAAGGCTAATCATAGATTGCAAAATCCTTGGGACCGCAAATATAATTTTTTTTTTGATGTCTTTAAGGTGTTAGTCTAAGCTTGGAGCCCCATGTAGCTTTCATCACAGCAATAACAATGCTCTCTATGATGATGCCAAAGCCTAAATCACGTGTAAAACCAAACGCTTTTGATAAGTACACGCATACAAGATGCATACAAGACTGTCCCTGTGACACCCTCAAAATTACGATGTAAAATCACACCGTAAAACCCAAGAAATGCAAGGGGAAAGAATAAGCAAATGAACCAAGATCAGTAAAAAGGGGGGAAAAAATGCTAACAGCAAGCCTGAAGACATTCGCCAGTCGCAAGGAGTCATTGCAAGTCTTCCCATGTCCGATTGCAGTTTACTGAGAGCGCGGTAGAAGAGATGAAGGAAGTATGATGTGAAGGAAGGCAAACATAGCGGTGGGTGATAAGAAATTACCTGAAACCAGAATTAAAAAAAAAAAAAATCATTAAAAAGATAACATTAAGTTATTTAATTTGGGGAAAAGGATGTCTTTAACAAGAGGAAAAAAAAAATCGTGGGCTGGACTGATATTTTCCACTCTGTGCACTTTGGTTACTTTGAACCACAAGACACAGAGATGCAGTGATTAGCTGAGAACTCCAATACGTAGATTTGTACATAATTCATAGTTTGACTTCTCTAAGTTTGCATAATAAATAGTTTAAACACTGCAGAAAATGTCTGAGAGAGGAAATTAGGATTCTGAATGAAAAAGTTAATTATACCTCGAAGGATATTTTTTTTCAGATATATAAGGGCTAGGAAAAAAGCCTAGAAGTGGATAATTTAGGAGATGAAAATGCAGAAAATTATGGGAGTGGTAGCAACAGGAGAGTTATCTCCTTAAATAGGATAATTAGACTAATTTAATTTTTTAAACTGTGGCATTGCATTATAGATAAACAATTCAATAAATAGCAGCCTGGACACTGATGATGCTGCTACGGATGCGTCTTGGGTCTGTGGAGAACTTTGTTTTGCATTTTCTGCTTATTTTTCTGCAGTAGGAATACTGAATTATCATAATGGGTTGCTTCCTATAAAGTCATAAAGGGCAGGGACGGGAAATTATGGAGGAGTGGAAAGGAATATTGACATCATTAAATCAATCACTGTTGATTGGATCCAGAGAGTGATGAATCAGTGATTGGATCCCGTAGACACTGGGGACCAGCTCTTCAAAGATATTTAAGTACCTAGCTTTTGCTGATTAAAATAGGAGTTAGTCGCCTAAATAGGAGTTAGGTGACTGATATCTTGAGGAAGCCAAAATATCCAAAGCTTAAATATCTATCCTGAAGGAAAGCACGTTTCTTCTAATTCTCAGCAATTTTACAGAGTGATTACACCAACCTGTGTTTTTTGAATATATGATGGTGTACCTACATCCTATGTGAGCGAGAGGGGGGGAAAAAAGAAAGAAGAGTTCAAGCATATGAATGAAAGGAGATATTAGATCAACAGAGGGAGATAAGAGCGCATGTCACAGAAGTTTCTTTCTTTCGTTTTTCTAGGCCATGTAGTGAAAATCCTACGTACGCCCCTTTCCTTCCAGCTGCTGGCAGTGAGGAGATAGGACAGGCAGTGACTGGGAGTTTCTCTGATGTCAGATAACCATCTTGATGCACGTCTGAGATGCCTTTCAACTTAGACTGCCTCAGCTGTCACCCAGACGCTGCTCTGGAGAAAGATAAACTTCTGCGTTCCCCTGTTTCTCTTTCCCCTTTGCCATTGTAAGTCACACTTAAGGCTTGCATTGATTCTCCAACATATTGCGGAGACGAGGAGCAGGGATGCATCAGAGCAAGCTGCATTCAATTACCCAGCCATGAACTGACACCTGCCAGGTCTCTCACACAGCATCTGATCACCAATTAAGGGGAAGATTTACGGTTTAAAGAGAGGGTGCCCTGCCTGTCTCACAGCTTAGTTGTTTGGGGAAGAGGCCAATTCACAGGCAGCAATAAGAAATTGGGGTTTCTTGGCAAACTAAGATCTTCAGATGCAAACTTCACTCATGGGCTCATTAGCACCAAACACAAGGTAAGGAAGCTTCAAAATGTTTTAGTTGAGTGTAATTGAGCTTCTAGGCAAAGTGGGCATGTGGATCAGCATGTGCTGATGGAATTGAAGGTCTTTCTGCCAGCTCCCTGAGAGGCGTCCCAAAGTGGTCTCGGATGTTGTGTGCAGGATGTCAAAGGATGCTCTCTGTGCTCCAAAGCCTGCAGTGCGTGGGGGAAATACACACACAGACTCCCGCAGTCAGACATGCTGTAAGCCTAAGGGCTGGCGTGCAGGTCCCTGGCCTGACTCCAGCGGGCTTTGCCTGTTGAACTTAGAATTCTCCTCTTTTCTTCGTTTATTATTATTTTCTTATGCATATTAATTGAGGCATGGTAGAAAAAGGTTTCAAGACACCCTAGAGTGGTTAGCCATGTGATTGTGTGTCATTTTTTGCAAGGGTTGGGTTTTTTTCTTAATGTTATTTATGTGAACTGTAAGAAACCTATATAGAGTAACGGCTCCCCATAGGGAATGGCAACCTATATAACATACTGCTGTGGACATAGATGGAGCAAAATATCACAGACGGATGAAAACATGGAAGAGCTGAATTATTCACCTGCCAGACTTGAAGGAACTAATTATACATGTCCTAATTTTTATGGCATATTCAATTAAAATCAGTTCTTGAAGGCCTGATAGGTATTAATGGTTGGTAGGACTCATATATGGGAAGAGAAAGACTTACAGTGCTGGTGTCTTCTCTCAGGGTAGTTTGTGTATTTTATAAATGACTATTTAATGTAGTCCTGTCCTGAAGTACTTGGTCAGAATTAGGTGGTGGAAATAAACCTCTGTGAAAACAGTAACCACCAACCTACTGGAAGGCAGAAAAACAGCAAAATGGAGAGAGCCAAGCAGAGAAAATGCAGGAAACCGGTAAATGAACTTCACAAAAGGGAAGAGATGCAGGACAGTTGGCAGCTGATAAAAGTGACCACATTAAAGGCACAGTAGTAAATCAATTACAGGAAGGCAGAAAGAAAAGCCAGAGTCCAATATGGACCATAAAGATCTCTTTAAAGACTTGACAAGTTAAAATAAAGTATTACTGAAATGCAAATGCCTTGGTATAGGACTGAGATAGATACAAAAGAAGAGTGCAAACAAGCCAGGAGAGAATTTGGAGTTCAAGCTCCAAATGAAAGACTCTGGAAGGGATGCAGATAGAGAAATACCGACTTAAGTGTGTAGGTAACCAAGAAAAAATAATAGTGATCTTGTGAAGCAGAAGAATTTTCTGCAATAGGAGACAAATGGGTTAAAGAGGATATAGGTGATTTGCATGTGGGTCAGACTGACCAGACAAAACTCTCAAGGAAACCGCTGCTGCAGCCCCTGCGTGGTTAGTCATTGTCTTCAGCTACTCACCGATCCTGGGGAGGGCCCAGAGGACCAGAGAAGGACAAACATAGTTCCTTCACTTGGAAAGGGGAAAGGTGGACCCAGGGAATTATAGACTAGTTATTTTAACCCAGAAAAATGATAGAATAAGCTATTAAAGAATCAATTTGTAAGCACCTGGAGGATAATAAAATGATAAAAGATGCAGTCAACATGGGATTGCAAAGAACAAATCCTGTCATATCAATCTAATTTTCCTCTTGAACAGGGCCACCTGCCATAGTGGTTTAGGAGGATGCAGTAGTTGTGATCTATCTTGCTTTTAATATGATCCTACTTTGTTTTCTTATAAGCAAACCAGGAAAATATGATCTAGAGGCAGTCCTCTAGGTGAGGATAGGTCCACAACTGGCTGAGAAGTCACACATGAATAGTTCTCCTTTAAACTGGAAGGACATTAGAATTGGAGTCCAACACTTCTTCAATATTTTCATTATCCATGTGGATGATGTACTAAGGTGCACATCTATAAAATTTACAAATGACACTTTGCTGGAAGAGACTGCAAGCAGTTTGGGAGACAGGATTAGAATTTAAAATGATTCTGATACGTTGGAGGAGCAGTAGGAAATCAACAAGATGAAATTCAATAGGACAATGGTGCAAATGACTCCTTAGGAAGGAGAAATCATGGCTATGTCCATGAAACAGAGAATAACTGCCTTGATGGGAGTACGGTGGAAAAGGATCAAGGGGTTATAATACTGCACGAGATGAATATGAATTAACAGTGAGAAGAGGCAAATCTCACTCTGGAAAGTACCACCAGGCAGATCGTATATTCTGCTTAGCTGAGCACTGAGGAGGCTTCAGGTGGAGAGTGAGGTCTTCTGGGTACCCTGTTTTATAATGTGGACAAATTGGAGAGATTCAAACAGATACCAGCAAGGAGCAGGAAAGTTTCAGAAAACAGGACCTATGAGAAAAGTTGAAGCAGTTAAACCTTAATAAGAAAAGACTGAAAGAAGACACAATGCAGCCTTCTAATATGCGAAAGGACATTTTAGCAGAGGATCAGTTGTTCTCTGAGGGTATAAGACAATGAGTACCAGGTTTAATTTCAAGGAGAAAGAAGACCGGTGTTAGATGAAGAAATTTTAGCTCTTAAATCAACTAGCAAGGACAGCCATGAACTACCCTTTACTGGGTACTTTCACGAATACTTTAAGAAGCTTTCCGTTGATGGACATCTAGATGGGGGATGTTACACTTCTTTAAGCTGAGGAGTGACTCCCATTTCAATTGGGATCACAATATCTTTGGAAGTGATCAGAAAGCCATCCTGGAGATAAAAAAATCTCTCTGCCAGAAGCACCATCAAAATCGATGCAACTCCATACAATACTGAAATAGATTTTAAAAATTAAAAAAAAAAAAAAATAGTTCTCAGGAGAGTTGTGAGTACATACAAGGATGTTAGCAATGGATGCTAATCCATTCCTTTCAATCCAATGATAACATAATAGCACCCAAAAGCAAATTTTGCTGCTCCTATTTCAACTTTGAAGAAGAGTTCAGTGTCTGAAAGCTTTTCTGACTCTCTTCCTTTTTTTTTTTTTTTCTCCCCCCCCCCCCCCCCCCCAGTTATATCACTTGGGATAATAAGAAGTATTACTTCTCAAAAGTCTTTCCTCACTTACCCCATAGGATCTACAATATTCTTCCTACTCTTCATATCCACAGCATACTTTTTCATAAATAAAGTCTGTGGGAATCCAGTACTTTACATGTGAAAAGACCTACAAAAATATCCTGTCTTTCCCCACGCTATTCACAATGGTGGTCCCTGCTATGGTTATTATTAATTCAGAAAGCAATGAATAATAACAATAAATAATTGCTGAGGTGTGATTAATGAATAGTGATAAATAATGGGGAGGGCACATTGTTGCTTGTCATATAGCGTGTATTTGCTACAAAATCTGAAGGAGGGCAGGAAAGCCTCGTGCAGTGATGAAATAGCCACTTCTGTCACCATTTTCAGAAGGGTTCAAGGCTCACAGTGGGAGCCAAATTTTCTCAAAAACGCTCCATTTTCTGTGCATTGATTTCTTTTGATGATATGCACCATGGTAAAAACTGCTAGAGGCAGAGAATGGCCAAAGATTTACCCCTTCTTTTGTGTAGTTAAATAAGAAAAAAAACTCCTCTGAAAATCACATCTGCCTTTCAGGTGCTGGGGTCTTGGGAATTTGTTTCTGAGGGTTTGGCTGTAGTGTTTTGGTTTTTTTCTTTAAGATTGGACCCACACGGCTATCTGCATAAAAACCCCAATCCACAGTAGTGATAGAAAGATCATGATCTGGAAGAGAAAGAAGAATAAAAAATGAGGAAGTAAATCCTGGTTTTGATTCTGATCTTAGTGGTAATGAGTAAAAATTGTGACTAATTATACTGGGTTAATTGGCATTTGCACAGGTGCAGATGTGATACGTGAGCACAACCTCTGTTTGCTACAGATGTTAAAACCTAATTTTAATTTCATAAAGAATTATTTTATCGAATGTGGGGGTTTGATTTAACAAAACACTGGCACCTGAGCCGGGTGTAAATTGACACAGTGACTTATAGCAGCCAAGAATTTGTCCACTGCATCCAGGTCTTGCACTAAAACTTACTGATGAGTAATCACCTTACTGATGGAGAAAATGAGTTTGTTTCTCTCCTACTGGTGAAAATCTGGAGAAGGTCTAAGGAAACAAATGGGGTTTCTCAAGCTTCATACATGGCCTAAGCAGAGGAGGACTTTCAGCTGGTTATTGCCAAGCCTGCAAGAGCCATTCTCAGATTGTCGAGTGGCAGCCAGTAGGGGTTTGTGTCTGACAATACATATGGCAGTAATAAAAGAACACTTATAATTTTATTGAGGTGTGAACAAGATGTAAAGATTGATGCTACATGGGGGGAAAGGGAGGGAGAAGCATTCATGCTCCAAAGACTGCACGGCGCGGTGACTCTGCACGTGGCTTTGCATCCGACCAGGAGTTACGTCTCTAATGGGTTTCTGCACGTGTGCCTCGGCTACGGGCACGCTGGGCGTAAGCACGCCAAGCTGCCTACCTACTCTAGGGAGCGTAATGATCCCTGACTGCAGCTCATCCACAGAATATGGACTTGTGGTGAGGTGTGAACGCTTTTGAGAGGTGATATGGATCTTGGACGACTGCTGTCAGATGAATTATGGAAGCTACCTCCTTATGTTGCTCCTAGTGGAAGAGCAGTTCCCTTGGCTTCACGCTGGTCAGAACTGGAGAAAGGATTAGTTAGTTTGTTCCCTTCCTACCAGCTGCTGGTTGAAATCAGCAGAGTGAAAGCTGGCACCAAAAAAATGAATGGGAGGAAGAAGGGTGACTCTAGAGAAGTGTATCTCCTTTCCGCATCCTTGACGTGCATTTCATCCATTGTCAGTGGTCTCCTAGGAAGGTTCAGGTAGAAATATTTAGGTATTGCACCCCATACACCATTTAAATCCTAGAATTACCAGGTTACCATGCATACCTTTCTCTTCAGGGGTCTGCCCTCTGGCTTGGTTTCAGACCCTTCTACCCCTGTTGTGATGTAATTCTGAAGTTCACTTGCTCTGTGCCAGATGCTGAGCCCTACAGCTGTTTTCTTTCAAGAATCCTCAGGTCCCAAATTAACTTTTGCCACTTATCTTCTATGCTCTCATCCAGGGTGACAAAGTGCATATAGATTGAAGAAGGAAGTCGTAGGAGGGGAAACTCATGGACATATTTCTCTTTACGAAATTCATATTGAAAGGCCTGACAAATTACCCATTCCTGTGTAGGGGGAAGCCTTTTATGGCTTCCCCAACTGTCTCTGTCAGATGATATGTTCCAACCCGACACATTTCTCCCTGACACATTCCGTTGCCTGTCTGACTTATCTCGACTCTCCTTTCTTCAAGCTACCCTTCACAGCAAAACAATAAATAAATTAAAAAAAAAAAAGAAGAAACCAAAATAGTAGACGCAATTAAAGTCATTGCTGATCCAACTATTTTGAAGCTAACTCCACTGAGGTGAAGTTTTACTTCTTATCACTTTACTCTTGTTCAGCTCTTTAGTGACCTCTCTGCATCTTTCACTTAACTCTGTGCCTTAGGACAGGTAGCAGTGCAAAACCATCCAGGGAAATCAAGAGACAAGTATTGTTCCTAGCAAGAGGAAACATTCTCCTAGTTTTACAACAACAGCCTTTCAGCTAACAAGCCTGTGGCTGTCAAAGTCGCTCCTTCCAGCAAGTACCTTTGAAAAATCCCAGACTCCGACTTTGAAATGCACTTGGCAGCAAGCGCTGAGCCAGCAGAGGAGAGAGCACATAGGTGTGCAGGGCTCCCTCCCTTCTCTTCCAGGGAGGAATCAGGCAGCACCATGCAGTTCCTCTGCATCATGATGATAAACATCAGACGGTTGTTTACTGACTTCCAGATTGTACTGAGGGGAACATCTAACAGCTGGATCAGCAATTACAGCTCCTTTCTTAAGGGGTGCAGCAGAAATCGTCAGAGTGTAAACAATCTAGCAAGAAATCAGCAAGAGAGTGGGTTAGGAAGAGGAGGAAGATGGCTTCGGACGACACCAGCAAACCCTGCTGAGATCAGTCTTCCTCTGATGGGATTATTTGATATGTTACCCTGCAATCTGCAGAAGAAAGACACAAGAAAAACATGGAAAGGAGAGGCTGGGGGATACCAGGATATCATGGTGCTCTACCAATGAGTTAGTGATTATTAACAGGAAACTCCCTGAGTCTGTTGTGGGGCTTTCCACCTCTCAGACTAGCCTTTAAAACAGTCTTTCTGATTTCAAATGGATAATTGTTCTTTTTTTTTTTTTGAAAGCAAAACAAAAGTAGGAAACTTCTGTCGTCACTGTTTTCATGTACAGCCCCACAGAAATGTAGTTAAACCTTTGAGTGTTTGTTCATTAATTTGTTCCCGTGCCATTTTGCTTGTCTATAGCATGTGGAAGGGCATTTTCATCTCTTAGTTAAATTGCTTTTTTGCGATCATTTTGTGTGACATGTCCAGGTGTTTTGCACAGAGCACAGACTGAGTTATCATTCTTTAGACATCACAACATTTGAGAACATGTGTGGTAAACGCAAGTAGACAAATTATTGAATGACCTCTAGTCAACCCGTTTGCTTTCCAGTAGGGTCAGGAAGATCAATGCTTTTCAAGACACAAGTTCATCTATTCTGGTTTTTAAAAACCTCCAGTGATGGTGATTTCACCTTCTCTCTAGGCACAGCAGAAAGGGCTCCGAGAGCTCAGCTACCTTG
This sequence comes from Larus michahellis, assembly GCF_964199755.1. NCBI lineage: Eukaryota > Metazoa > Chordata > Aves > Charadriiformes > Laridae > Larus > Larus michahellis. The sequence goes on from NC_133910.1 coordinate 6,026,602, forward strand.
GAAATGGAGGCTGAGGATGGCAAAGTTTTCCTTCCAGCCATGAAGACCCTAGAAAAGCAAGTGGGAAAAGCCCAGAGCTATTAATGACCCCGCAGGGAAGCCTGCAGTCGCCTCAAACTCAGTATGGTCTGTGTAGATGAATTGCAGGTGCTTCCATCCCATAAGTCTGTGAAGTTTCCTTTTGCTTTAATATTTATAGGAAGCCACTATAACATATCAAACGTGTACTCATCTTTACTCCATTACTCATGAGAGAGATAACTCAATATGTCAAATATGCACTGATCAAGGGGCAATTTCTCTTCTCCCCGTGCCAAATGCAGACCAGGTGTAAATGGATGCATCTCCATGAAAATTGTATCTTTTTATGCCGGCACTGAGCACAGCCCTCTTGCTCAGTCTACTGGAACATTTCCTAGATACCAATGTCAGCTCCTCAGTTCAATCCAAAGCACATCATATGGCCCTTTTCTTTAACCAGCCCTACAGAAAGAACAGACTCAAATTGTACTTTCATGCCTTAGTACTTTGTTTAAGAGCATGAAATTGTCTCTTGGTGAGAGAGATGGAGTCTTTCAAGCTAGCAAAGAAGAGAGACATTTTTAAGCACCCTAACCCCCATGAACGTAATAGCTGCTGAGGCTGGGATTCATCTCCCTTCCCTTTAGAAGTCTAACAGTGAGAGGTCTGAGATAATCACCCCAATCTCTCTCTGTAGTCTGGGGCTGGGGGTACCTCCAGAGGCAATTCATCTGACCCAGATTAGACCCCGTTCTCAAGAATGAAATGAGACATCTTCCAGGGGAGCCTATTTCTCCCTGCTGTCTGCAGAGGAAGCCTGGCGTGACTAGATCAGACTTGGATGTTGAACACCTAGATGCTTAAATTAAGGAAATGAGTCTTACTCTGCCTAGCATACAGAATTTCAGCAGTTCAGCTGATGCAAATCCCTGTGCATTAAGAACAGCTTATGAAACTTTACTTCAGCCTTGTGTCACATTGATTGAGTCCAAGCTTTGAGAAACAAAAGAGGGAGGAAGAATATTTGTGCAGCCATTTTACCTCAACATTTAAAAAACTGTGAAGTGCTGGGGTAATCCCAGCTCCCACAGGTTCCTTAGGACATCCTAGCAAAATGCCATGCTAAAACTAGGCTAGGACAAGGCACCCAGGAAAAAACCAATCCTTCTGAAATACCGCTTCATAGGTGACAGGGAATAAACAATGAAGCTTTAATTTATTTTTTTTTCTTTCCCTTTTGAATCTCAGATCTCTCATTCACGTACAGAATTCCTCTGGCTTCATCATTATCTGTCATGCTTAGGTAGGCTTAGTATGAGTTGTCATTGATGTTTTGGGTTGTGTGAGTTTTTTTTCTCACTCCCTTCTTTCTGTGCTCCTGCATCTCCAAGTAAACCTAAGACAGCTTTATTATTTATAGAGAAGCATAAATATCTCCGATGCTCTATATACCAGTACAAATGCATTACCTGACCTCCAAGCGTTCTTGTCACAAAAGCATCCAGAAGATACCAAAAGCCTATAGTACAAGTGTAGAATCGGGACAAGTCACCCCGGCATTAAGGTGATGAGGCTGCCACTATAAACGTGCTGTGTGTTATGGGAGAGGGCTAGCGTGTTTGCTTATGACCTTTTCCATGAAGGGAGGACTATATATTTTGTAGCCTTAAAGAAAAGGTATTTGCCATAGAAGCAAACAAACAAAACAAACCAGAAGCTAAGGACCAACAGTCACTTTATTTACGTTTCGCCAAGGGTTACTTCAGACAAGCTCCAGGCTTGTCCCGTGGACTGAGTGGCAGCGGGCACCTCCGTTAATTTTACCCAGCAGAAACGCAGTTCATCCTCCCTCCGCAACGTGAATCCACGTTCAGTGGCAACCGGGGTGCTCAGCGGGGAGACCTGCACGCTTCAGCTAGATCACAGAGCTCGTTTGGACCCATCTTGGGTCTGTGCAATTCTAATCTAGCATTGCCAGTAAAAATTCCATCTTCTATGGAGAGAACATCTCAAGTACTGCCTGTGTGGAAAGGTAAAGAGGTAGAGGCAATCAATGCCTTCAAGAACAGGTCTTTTGAATGGGATGAGTAAATGTAAAGTCATCGAGGAGTGAAAAAATATTGTTAGGCACTGATGAAGTACAGTGCTGTATAGTCTCGGAGCAATCAGGATCTATTTTGGCTAAAATTATTGTGGGAGGTTTTCACAAGGAGCTAAAAAAAAAGCTGGAATTATTGCATTTAAAACATAGAACGTGGAAAATGGGGAAAAAAAGTTGGATGTACGCAAGGAAGATTGTGTTTATGCAGACACAATATCAGACAAATATATGTGGACTCTGTGTTGGTACAATAAGCATTAAAACATTTATGGACACAAAATACACTAGCCTGCATGTGTCTGTGACCCTGCACTCGCCAGTACATACATGTGCACACTCACACACACTTTCATCATATATGAATACTGTTGTATTAACAGTTTTCCAGCTCAAAAGCTACTTAGCAGTCTCTCCTGACTATGCACAGACAAAAATACACACGGGCACAAACTGCGCATTCCACTCAGCGATGCAATATTTTGCCATTCTAAATCATCATCTTCATTATCAGAATCAGTACTGTGATATGCTCAGGTGTGTGTGTAGGGGGGGAAAGCCTGAATAGGGTCTGCCCGGGTAATTTAGGGGTATTCTCAGACCTCTTGGATGTGCATCCATCACACTAAAAATTGCATGGATGCTTATTCTAAACTCATATACCCTCCTTCCCCCAGTTGTCCGCAGCAACATACCTACATCTAACCTGAAAGATATCTTCCCGAGGAAATGCTACTAAGACCTCAGCTGCCATCTATTTACTCCCACACGCTCCCTTCCATAGATAGAACTTTTTAAAAAAAATTCACATCCCCGCATTCACTATTTCCCTGAAGTCAGAACTAAGTCCCAGGAAGCTGCCAGAGGTTTAGAAGCTAAGCCAGCCACGCGCAGCTCCGGTGCTGCTGACATTACCAGGCGGCATTAATTTAATTCCACTCAGTTATGCTTTTAAATTTGATTTGAAAAATGTGTCATAAAATACCATTGAGAAGTGCAGCACAGCATTTTGAAGCAGGCTGTGATGTTCCCTGCACTGACAAAATCATGGGGAAGGGAATGTAATTTTCATAGCTGAGTACTGGGGGGCATGTTGGGAGAGACTCCTTTAGAGAGTGGGTTGAGTGAATCAAGAATAAACGCTATATCCACTAAGTATTTTCATGGTGTAGCAGATCCAGAGAACTCTGATTTAATGCTTTAAGGCCAAGGGTTGATGGAGAAAGAAAAGACACATGCGAAGCCTTCCAGATGAGTGGGTATACCCAGAAAGGAGAAAAGGGAAGGAGGAGACTGTGAAGAACAGATTTGCAGAAGAGAGATCTGGAGAACCATTAAGATTTGTTTTTATTGTGTAAAAATGCAGGATATTAGCAGTGGAGAAATATGGGTTTCTCCCTGACCCACTGTCACTCACTCCAGAAAGACCAATACCTTTTGAAGACAGGGTGAGCTTTGACTGGTGCCCATTCTAGCTACAGGCCGCTTCCACTCAGTGCAGTATAACATCCCTTGAAGCAGATATTAGATTCCGTTCTTATTCTCGGTTTTCCAAAACACAACTTTTTCTCCCATTTCCATAGCCAGCCCATTTGTTCAGACCTGTGCTAGGCAGAAGTACCTGCACACGGTGCTGGCTTGTCATCTGTAGTAGCTGGCACGTACACCTACAAACTCATACCTGGTAACAAAGGAGCAGATGGCCTTATGAAAAGAACTGTGTCGGAACGATTTTCTCCTATCCAAAAACTCAGATTCTTTTTTTTTCTCTGTCCCAAATCTGAAAGTTTTTCTGAAAAGGCAAAATTGTTAGCGGACAGTTTGTAAGAAAAAAAATTACTTGAGGGCATCAAAAAGATTTAATGTTAATCGTTATTATCGCATTTCAATATTATCGTGCAATTGTCTTAATTTCAGACACACAAAAAACAGCTGGGGAGCTGTGCTTTCCTCAAACACAACATGTCAAAACTTCCAAAAATTTCTTTGAGAAAACTTTTGAAACAAATTTTTACGAAGTTTGGTACAATCCCAAAATGCTCATCTCTGTGTCTGACGATAAGTCCCATACCTCTGTTGGCAATAAACCTTCTGAGTGTGAAGGGTGGTCTGAACAGCCCCTGCCAGTGCCTTGTCATGGTGGTGTCACCCCCAAGGGATGGGGCTGATGGCTGTGTGGGCCTGTGAGGAGCCGGGTCAGGGTGCTGCGTTCCTCTACTTCGGTTATTGGGTTTCCCTCTTCTCTGGTTGTGATCCTTTGTGTTTGTGGGAATGAGCTTTTACCACATAACATAATACTGACCAGTACCAAAAAGTGTGATAACAAATGTCTCTGGAGAGCTCTGCCTTGGATCCCTAAGTCAGTCTTACAAAGCGGGAACACATTGCCTTCGCCCTTTTAATTTAAACCTAAACTACATCTCCTGCAAAGTACCCACGTGAGGGGCTCGAAGGTCTCATTTTCTCTCTCTTTCTATCCCTTCTCTTCTTTCCCCACTTCTCTTTTCCTCTCCTCTCCATTATAATTTTCTTTTTGACCATCGCTTTCGTTTCTATGCTCAAAACCCGGTAGGGCGGGGAATCGGATGGATGGCTGCATGCCTCGCCCCTTACGAGAGAGACAGATGGGAATACTGAAAGACTCTCCTCCTGGCAGGCACCCAAGTGCTCCGTGACAGCCTTTAAGCACCTGAAGCACACCCCAGGAATACTGAGCAACCCACAGCTGTACGGTCCTAGGCACCGGCTGACACCTGGAATACTGAGCAATTCACTCCTCACGCTGGAATATTGAATGACCCACAGCCACCAACGCTGCCTGAATACCAAGCAGCTCTGCACCTTCGCAACGGCAACTGCATCTGAAGGGAAACGCTGAGACGTGGCTTGAAACCAATCCTCCTGCAGAAAGAAAAAAAAGAAAAGGGTTCGAAAAGATACAGAGAGTCAGTCTTAAGCTGTGGAGTTGGATCCTGAGGTAGGATTTTCCAGAAGAGGTATAGAATATATGGTGCCCAAACATTACCGAAGGATGTAGTGGGTGCGAAACACCTAATTCAGTTTCTTCAGGTGCTTTGTGAAAGTCCAGTCTAAGATTGAACGTGTTCCCTGGTGAACAGAGAGGTGCAGCGCTGTTCCGAAGAGGCCCTGGTGTCAGCAGCACAAGGACAAGGGCCACCTCTGCACTGGGAGAGACGGGCTCCGCAAGGCTGGAGACCTCGCTTGTGAACTTCAAATGACCTACTCTTGGAGCCAAAGCGCTTCCTAATTTTTCCTTTCCTGGGGTACCTTAGACAGGAGATACACAAAAAAGGTTATTTGGAAACTCATTTTTCCCCTCCAGGGTATTAACACAAGCTTTACAAAGGCTTATAATCCCTTTAGACAACAGCAGCAAGAGCAGCAGCAACTACAAAGCCCTAAGCTTGGAACTCAATCCCCTGGTGACGGGCTGAACCCTCTGCTGAGGTTGCAAAGGAAAAGAGAAAGGTGTGAAGATATTTACATCAAACACATGGAACAAGAGGGGATTTTAATCAAACTTTTCTTTTTCATCTGTTCTTTCTTCTCCTGGAATCTGCTTTTTCTTTATCCTGATGAAATTCAGTGCTTGCTTTTTTGCTCCCCCACCCCATAAAAAGGAGGATTTAAAAAAAAAAAAAAAATAAATGTAATCACAATCCCCCCTGAAAACTCGGAGTATTAAAACTCCAGGGCAATGCATCTCCAAAATCTATAAGACTATAAGAAGATAAGAGACAAAAACCCACAGAAATGTTTCCTCTCTGTGTCTTTGGAAGTTGCAGACGCGTGTATAATACCCCTAAGCCGGGGTAATCTGCTTGCCTCCTCCTGCCTTTCCTGATGCACGCGGATGTACTTAGCATTAATATTCCTTACACTACAGCAAATGAACGCCCAGGAGGCAGCTGACTCAATCAGTGCTTGTTTTACTTACTGTGTATCGCTGAGAAAAGACCATAAACTAGAGCACGACAGATCTGTAATGCTCATTTCAATATGCTCCCCCTGTTTGTTCCAGCCTTGATGAACTTTCATATTCAGCCAAAATAAAAGGGGAAAAAAAAAAAAAGAATTAAGAAATATATTATAACCAACACATTAGCAATGTGTGGTAAATTACTATTGGAGATCCCAGTTCCTCATGGTAGGAGCATTTGTGGATAAACACATTTGTTTACTTCATTTTTCCTGCTGCCTTCTCCAGCATGCGATTATTCACTCAACGATGTCACGACTCCCGAGTCTGATGTCATGGCTGTTGCCACAGCAACCAAATTGAATCAAAGACGGATTCGAAACCAGGTAGGCTGGAGTAAAAATAATTTGGAAAAAGCACTTGTCCATTCTCCCCCATAAAACCGATGGGCTCTTACCACTGCTGTTTGGAGATTGGAATTTGTTTTAATTATGATGGCACGATCACAAAATGCAAAGGAGCTAGCTGTTATTTTTGGAACAGATACAGCTGCAGGGTAATTGAGAGAAAAGACCGTACAGACCATACAGATGAGCTTATTTCATGCGTCCGGAATCGCACACCCATTTGGATGGGGTATGAGATATTGCCCCTTATTTCCCTGATCGATTCCTGCTACCGCTGATGGAGATCTACTAGCGTGGTCAGCAGATTTGAGGATGAGAGTGAGAGTGCATTGGCTGGATCCGTAATGACTCTAGTGGGAGCACAGACACCCACCTTAAAAGTAGCCACCTACGCTGCACATACTGGAGTGAGGAGCGATGAATCCTGCCTTTCCAGTTGCTTAATAACGAAGCCTGCCCTCCCATCAGTTCCTCGCGTATCTACTCGCCTTAAACCTCAGTTTAACCCATCCTACCCTCGGTCACTGTATTGACTTGATCACGAGGCTCCCGGAGAGGCTTTAATTGAATTTGCAGCAGAAGAAATAGATCTGCAGAGACAGAAAGGGAGACGGTGCTGGGGCGGTGGAAAAAGCTTCAGGAGACAAGCTGCCTCTGGGGAATATGATGCCATGAAAGTTGCTTTGATTCATGGCAACTAGAGACAGGCTGAGGACGGTGAAACAAGCCGTAGACCAGAACATGACACTAATGCAGTGCAGAAAACTTTGTGTTAATTTAGAGAAGAGTTGGCTTAAATGGCTTAAATCAGAGACATTAGACAATTTTAGTCAGGGGAATGTTTCCAGTGAAATTCTTAGCAGATACACAGAAGCATTTTGGAGGGAAGGTGGTAAGTGAAGGGCAACTCTTAATGCATTAGAAACTGGGTGAGTGGCTGAATAGGATTGTATGGCTGTCCAACGATGATTTATGTGTAAATTTTGGTTGAAACAGCTGCAATTACAAGAGTTTTGCGGACACCGAGGTTCACCTTTGCTTGGGCTCCTGGCACTAAGGGAAGAGGTGCGGGTAGCCAGCAGCTTCACGGGCAGCGAGAGTTTAGTCAAACCAGGTGCCATCAGGCGGGTTTTGCTTGACTCACAGGCAGTAGGAGGAAAGTTAACTCAGCCGCAGCTGGAAGGCGTGCTTTTCATGCTCTAGTGACTCTCTATTTATTGCATTCATTAACTTTGAAGCCAAGACCAGCCTGTGGGATCCCTGCCTCCTGCCTTGTCACCTGGATGCGTCTGTGCCCATCCGCTCTGTGGCATTGTTTTCTAACAGCCTGTTATTAAAGCAGGCTGTGATTATAGCAGGGCCTAGGTGGCAGAAGCCCTCACAGCACCAAGCTATAATCCGAAGACTATGCATGTCCCCTACGTCTGATAAACAAACAATCCGTTTTCCTCCTGGTTTTACCTGCTTTGTGTTTTAATTGAGTCAGGCTCCAAAACACGCCGAAGGGCTGAGCTGTCTCAGCACTATGTAATATGCCTGATTCACAGGAATTTGTGTCTCGGTATGGGGCATGTCGTTCAAACGTTTTCTGCCTCAGACTTCACGATATTTGGTTCACATTGGTCTCCTACCCATAAGAAAAGCAATCATGTTCTAGGGGCTGCAAAACAAGCTCTGTTGTGATAATTCTGTTTTCACTCCCTTCAGGTTTTGTTTACCCTCCTCGGCCATAGCATGCGAATAATTACAGTGCCAGTAAGTAACCCAGGTTGCTACCCATCCCGTCCTTCCTCCGAGAACATCCCTTATTTTTCTTTCTAGGAACTAGAAGTGGTTCCCAAAGACCTGCAGGGACAAATACTGGATGGTGACACAACGCCTGAGTGCCATGAAGCAAACAATTTGCCCTTCACCATGCACCAGAGTTTTAGCACTCCTAACTGGGCACAGGTCTGAGTTACCTCCGCACTGAGGAGTTGCTTGAATACAATCTTTGGAAGGTCAACCACCTTCTCATGGCTGTGTTTTCTGAATCCTGAAATAAAAGAGAGAAAAAAAGCGGTGGCTCTGTAGGACTACGTACTGTGAAGACTAGGGTAAAGACAGTGCGCACCAACAGGTCACAGGGAGCTTCTCTTCCAGTCTCAGATGCTGTTTTGACGTAATCTTTGGGCATGTGAAACAGTGGAATCTCTGCCTGCCCTATGGATTACGTTTATAACGCACGTATCTGTGTTCCCTCCTATGCAAGAGAGAGGGAGTTTTACTCACTTGCTATTTGCTCCAAAATATGAGGTGCACTGCTCCAGTTCACTGACGGCAGGATGCTGGATGGGGTAGCCATGATGCTAGCCCAGTCCCAGCTCTCCGTGGTCCGTACAGCGGTGCTTTCTCACAGGTCACAGACTCAGTGCTGTTTCTCACTGGAGAATGCCTGAATTATTAATGGCAAAGAATTGGAGGACGTGAGCTTAGCCACAAGGAAAGGACTATGCCAGGAGCGTTATCAGTCATTCCCCTCCTCAAAGGTTTCCCCTTGTCCCTCCTTGGCCCCCTTTCCGCCCGCACCCCTGCTGCAGCGCTCGCTGTGATGAGAGCTCTTAGCTGGTTACTGCCACTTCAGCGACATCTTCAAGAGACTCACAAGTTACCCTCAACTTGCCAGACACACCCCGTTCACTGTGCCACAGCTCCCGACGACGCTGAGAGTCCCCTCGCTGCTCCAGCAGAGCCAGCAAAGCCACCCAGCTGCCTTAACCCCAGCGGGGATTCATTGCACCCTTCTCAGCACGCTGCCGCAAAGGCCGGGGAAAGAAGTCTTCCTCCCCCAGCCAGACTGGGATGATTCATGGCGCACAGAGCAGGCAGCCCTGCTAATTCGAGGGCTGGGAGTAGGCATGCACTTGGCCTGCCTAAAATAGAATATTTTTTCTCTGTCAGCATCTCTTGCTCCACCATCCCCCGTGACATTTTCTGATTACATCCTTGAAGTGTCACCTGCACATCAGGTTTTCAAGAATGGCAGCTGAGTCCTGAGCTCGGAGGGAGACTGGGAGTACAGGGGAGGAAAACAGAAGCTTCATCAACAGAGTCTGAGAGGGGAAAAAAAGAGAAAGATAAATATCTGTCCTGACCTCGTCCCTCCAATAGCGAGGCTCTTGCCTTGTTACCTAATGGAGCATATTTGCTAGTGTTATGAGAAGTGTTTGGGAGTCAGAATGAAGAGCAAGGAGCCTGTTCTGGGACAAAATGAGGTGGAGGAGCTGCAACATAACCCTCAGGACCTGGTAGCACGCTATCAGCATTGCCATGGTTGCTGGTTGGACTAACGCTAGAGGTGATTCTCACCTGCTACCGTTCCTGTCGTCACTCTTGCTCACAGAAGGTCTGGGAAATCTTTAAGGTATGCGATTGGTATCCCTAAATGCAGGGACTCCATCCCACACACAACAGCCTGCCCCATGGACCCTGAGCCCCATTCCAGCCCAGCCTGGGGCCATCAGTCCCTGCTCCAGTGATGCTGTAGGATGCGGGATGTAGGATGCTGCCCTGGCTGCCCAATGGCTGTCCTGCTCCCTTGCTGGGGTGGTGGGATGGGTCCCACGCTCTGACACCCTGCCCTGCCAGCTCCCAGGGGATCCCTCCTGACTCCCCAAGTCCCCAGGGAGCCCCCAGCTCTCTTTGCACTCTGAGACCCTCTTTCAAGGTGAGGAGTGCATGTTAGATCAACTAATTCAAATCACAGACCCCTTGTGTGTACACAGCACTGATACTTCAGATCATCTTGGCTTCCTAAAGTATTACTAAATAATGCCGAAAGAAATGTCCCACCTCCCTTTGAATGCCAAAATTTGGCTGCTTTTGGGATCAGATACTGGGATTTTTTTCCCTGAATGCAAGTTGTTTGCCTCACAATCCATAATGGACCATACAAAAATACACTGTTTTATTTTTCTTACAGGCATCTAGCTAATGGATGAAGTAATTTAGCGAGGCTATTGTATTTCATTCAATAGCCTATATGTAGATTTGTTGTGAAGGATAAAATGTTCCCTCTTCAAGCACTAACAACAGGAGTGCAGTCTACCACTGACCTTGTACGTCGTTGCTGTGCCGTATGCAGGTAACAATGTGAGCCCAGACTATAGGCAACATGAACACAGGAACGTTTAGTTTGAATAGCAGGGACACATCCTCTTCCATAGCACACGTGCCAGTATTCGCCTGTGTATAAGCTACGGTTCTTCACAGTCCTTAAAGTTTTGAATGAATACCTCTGATTTCTAATTGTTCTGAAAAAAAAAAAAAAAAAAAAAAAGTTGTTTGTAAGTTCCCATGCATCAGTCTTTGAGTTTAAAATATTTAAAAACTACAAGCTTCCACTACTTTTTGTGTATGGATATACGTGCTTTCAACAACCACTCTATTGTAAGGCACATGAACTGCCTTCGCTCCCCCCAGAAATAGTTGTATTTCTGAAGAGTAACAATCAGCATTCATGCAGGCTTGGAAATCCAATGTTTCCTAATTATGGGTGAAGTGAGTTCTGTTGATAACCTGTAAAACACTTTCATAACTTATGAGGTGCAAAAAGATTAGCTGAACTTACGACGGTATTATTCTACACTGTCAGTGCATTAATAGAGAGCGCTAATGGAACTGTTCTCCAACATCTGTGGGGTGGGATCCACCTCATTTCATTAACCACCTGGGAGTTGGATAGCTTGTCTAGGCTGGTTGTTCAGGATCTTTCTAAAGTCTGTGCACGGCGTTATACATGTCACAGAATGAGTATTCCCATACCAACTCCGATATCCAGATAGACGGGGTGAATAATCTGTCTTCTACAGATGCCAATCACCCTCTGGGTGCACCTTCAGGGGATGGCGAGACTAAACCCCTGAATTTTAGTTGGCTAAGTGTAGCTCAGAAGCTACACTCCAATTAATTAACAAATTAATGAATGTGTCAGTGGACTGGGGCTAAATGAGGCATGTCCTTAGTACTCGGTAGAACATGAATGTTTCCTGAACAGATATCAGTTCTTCTTGTCATCGCACATTCCCCTAAAAGCTAGATCCCTCAGAAAGCAACTGCCTGACAAGTTCACTCTTTCTGCTTTGGCTTCAATGCAAACCAGAGGAGGTTCCACCCAATATAAACACAGTTGGAAAGGACCAGGGATGATACTGTGGCCACATTATTGCAGATTTCCATACAATCAGAACTTTGTTTTGATTCTGATGTTCCCTTACATGCCCCTTCCGTGAGATTCCCTTCAGGCCAGTGGAGGGTACCAGCTCAGATGAAAACACACAAGTATAGCGGTAATCCTGTGCCCTGGGGCTCTTCTCGGCCCTTAGATAATGTCTAACCACAAGCTGTTAATTGCAGCAGTGGAGCCCTGCTGCTTTTCACATATTTGGGTTTGCAGAGATGAATAAAATCACAGTCCTATAAAGCTATTCACTGCCTAAGTTCAGACATCTGACTTGGGTGTCAGACGTAACTGGCTGGAACCCCTAAAGCTCCTCGTAGAATCAGCAGAGAAAGACTTGAAAAAATAGTAATTCGTGCCAGGATCCGAACTTATCTGTTCCAAATCTGAAAGAGCTCATCCTTCTTTGCTGGCTACAGAAGGAGCCTAGGAATGTGACCCACTAAACTTGGATGCCCAAAATGTCTCGCATGAGTCAGTGTGAATGAGAGATGATGCATTAAGACTTTATTAGTATCTGACAGCCTTTTGATCATGGCATATAGTAGTTATAAGTAAAGACATGAGGGTGGGATAGGTGCCAGCCTGTCTGACTCTGGGTTTGTTCCAGAACATCTCAGCTCCTGGCTGTCCTGCAGCTGCCTCTCCACAGACCTCTTCCTCTGTTAATTGACAGACACAACTTCAGAAGTGTTTAAACTACGCATCCCTCTCCTGGAATTTAATTTATCTAACTTTTCCCAAAATAAACAGTTCTTTTTTTGTCGTTGCCAAGATAAAACTCTTTCTTCCACAAACCCCATCCTCCTCCTTTTGTCTCCGCTTCTCCCTGAGCAGCAAAAGTCTACCAGGCCTCACAGGAGAGATTTTCCTCCAAATCTGTTCGTATCTGCAATCTCCACACTCAAAATCTTCCTCTCTGGGAACAGCGTCTTCTTGGTCCCATGCTGGAAGCCTGCAAGCTTCTGCAAACCGTGTCCAGCCGAGGCCGTCCAGCAGGCTTCTCCCAGCTCAAATGTAACTTTGGTGGAGTTCAGGGTACTTCCTTTCCATCCTCAGCAGATGGGGCTTGTGCCTTTCACTTCAGGCCCCAGGCATCTAAAAATCTTCCTAAATAACCCTCTCCGAAGAGGTTGCCGTCTCCTCAAGCAGGCACCGGTGACTGCTGCTGTTCTCCATCATCCTGATGGGGTAATGCCACTCTCCTTCATAACTGAGAAGGATCAGAACCTTGCCCTGGCTTTGCTTAGTTGTCTTACACGGGTTTTCTTTTGTACGGAGCAGGGAGGGGCATACTAGGGAAAGCATCCAGGAAAACCTCAGTAAGTGTGTTTAGAGGGATGGTATTCCCACAAGGAGCTCTGTTTGACTGGTGGAAAATGTCGTCTTCATTGATAGTAGCTAATGCAAAGCACACCGCCTGCAGCTTTTTATTTTAATGTAGACATCTGAAAGTGACTGCCTGATGGAGGGAGAAAGGGAAAGGTTATGTGTCTTCGCAGGCCCAAAATGGCAGTATAATGAATATAAAAGCTATCCTCTCCTCCTCTAATATATTCACTCACCATTCCACCTTCTTTTCTAGTGACTGTAAACAACATTTGTCATCAGCAATGGGCTACTTTTCATTATAAAACTGATCTGAAAACTACATTTTTATTTCACGTACATCAGCAGCAATGGGAGAAGAAAAAGGGAAGGGGGAAAATATATGTCGCTAGCAGGAGAGGGACCTGGGACAAGTGTTGCCTGCGCAATTCTGGGGATCATTCATAAGTCTGGCCTCCAAGACAGAAGATGGTCTAATGCCTCATTAAATCCTACTGAGCCAACGATGATGTATCATACCCTTTCAATCTTCAACTAAGTAATGCAGGAAAAAAAAACTAATTTGCACATGTTTAATGCATTCATTAAGCTATTAGTCTTTCAACAAGAGATTTAATAGCAAATTAACAGTTTTTATGAAAGAAAAAACAACAACAAAACTCCCCACTTAGTAGAATTACTTTTGTGTCAGAGCACAATACAGGGTAATGGGCAATTAGGGGTTTCAGAGGGGAGGATGGGAAGATGGGTTTAATTTGTGTTTGGTTTATAATTAGCTGGTGCTTGGTGCTTAGAATGAAATGAAGTGGATCCCCTCGGTGGGTAAGGCACTGACTTGGGCAGAAGCACAGGGGCTAATAAAAATGAAGATGGTAGGAGCTAAAAGAAGTCAGTGGTCCATACCTGAAAAACTGTTATACGTCTTTTTGTGCTCAAGTAAGACTTTCTTGTGGTCAGACACTGAAGCTTGTGGTGACTTGGTGCTACCGCAGGTCTGGCTGGAGTCTGTAGGAGTTTTGATACCAGCGAACAGGACAAACTCCTTCAAAGCGCAGGCAGTCGCTTTGCGCATTTGCTCATCAGAACAGGTAAAACTCAGCAAAATTGCAGTCTTTATTTTAAACCTGGGCTTAAAGTGGAGCAAACTTCTCAAGCGCTTTGCTTAATAAAGATGGATTGTTTATTTAGGTTCAAAGCCTGAATTTTAGCCTGAATTTGATTTGGCAGGTACGTACCAGTGCAGATGGCTGGCACAGGGGCTATTGTGTAACTTTGTGTAAGTCTCTTTAAAAAAAGTCTTCATGAGAACACCGAATTCCACGGAAGACTCTGGTGAGAGAGAAAGAAGAATTGCAAAATCAAGTTGTTGTCTGAACTTACTGAAAATAAATACAGTACTTGAAAAGGAAAGAAAGAAGTGGAGCTGTGTTTGTTTGTTTGTTTATTTTTAAATGCCATTTCTAAGTTTTCTGTTTCTTTGAAAAGACATTTGACAGAATGTTGAGCACCAAATCCACAGGATTCTTGGGCTTGCTTTTTATTTTCACACAAACTTTAGGAATTTTTTTTTTCTCTATCAGAAAACTTCTTTAAGGGATCCTACGCTGAGCTTTGATTTTCAGCTGGAGTGAGACAGAGAGAGGAAGAATAGTCTAAAATCAATTTCTTAAAGGTCTGAGGAATCATAAATACAGTTGGAATCAATATCCTTTGTGTGAGAGTTTGTGTGTGTGTCTTCCCTCACACACATCTATTCAAACAACAGCTTTCCCGTAACAGAATATTCAAATCCTTAGGGATAATAATTGGCTTTCCAACGTGGAACATTAGCGTGAGGCAATGGATCCTTTACATCTGCTTCTCCAAAACTTTTCTCCCCGTGGAAGATTCTTTTCTCTCACTGATACTGATTTTATCTAGCTGTAAGTGCATTGGCATTTGATCTCCAGAGGTCCCTTCCAACCCTATGATTCTATGATTCTATGATTCTATGATTCTATGATTCTATGATTCAGGACAGGAAAATACCCCTTAGAAAAGCACTTTTGTGAGTTTTAAGAACCAGCCTAAAATTAAGCAGGTGCTTAAGCCCTGTCACAAATACACAATGCAGCCACGTCTCAATGTCCTTGAATGTCCGTAGGTGATGCCAAGTTAATTCCTTGTATCACCATCGACTCAAAGAGTAGTTTTCCTGCGTAAAAATTCAGTAGGATCCTTAGGGCTTGAGGCAGAATGTGTTTGCATCCCAGTGCATTGTGCTCTGAATGCTGCTGTTCCAATATTTACCCAAGGTAATGGATAGTAGTAATAAGACTTTGCACTTCGGGAAGGTACGGTAAGAATTAACAAACGGTGTGTGCGGCTCGGCTGGGGGAGCTCCTGGCAGCTGCTGGCAGAAGGTACTGTAGGTTATTCACAGATGTTCCATAGTCAGAGATTCTGGGCTGCTGTTTGGTAATAAAGCAGAGGTAAGGAACACACGTGTCAGCAAAGGAGGTTCCTGGATCCTGGAATGCAGCTGGGCTGTTACGGATACATGTTAGTGACGGAGGGTCTGTTGCTGTAACATGCTACAACTTCTTGTATGTGCTGCTGAAACATCGCAGAGACTTCAGACATATAACGCCATGCTAGAGGCTCCTAACTTCTTGGTCCCACGGCAGCAGAAGTAATGGATGCTGTCCGTGTTATCCTGAGCGCAGGCCTGTGCGGCAAATGCTGGCAGCTCCTCCTTTTCCCATCATAGAATGGCCCAGGTTGGAAGGGACCTTTCAGATCACTGAGTCCAACCATCAACCTAACTCTGACAAAACCCATCACTAACCCATATCTCTGAGCTCTGTGTCTGCCCGTCTGTTAAACACCTCCAGGGACGGTGCCTCAACCCCTTCCCTGGGCAGCCTGTTCCAGTGCTTAATAACCCTTTCCGTGTGAAAATTTTCCCTGATATCCATCCTAAACCTCCCCTGGCACAACTTGAGGTCATTTCCTCTTGTCCCATCGCCTGTTCCTTGGGAGCAGAGACCGACATCCCCTGGCTACCCCCTCCTTTCAGGGTGTTGTAAAGAGCGAGAAGGTCTCCCCTCAGCCTCGTCTTCTCCAGGCTGAACACCCCCAGCTCCCTCAGCTGCTCCTCACAAGGCTTGTGCTCCAGACCCCTCACCAGCTCCATTGCCCGTCTCTGGACACGCTCCAGCACCTCAATGTCTTTTTTGTGGTGAGGGGCCCAAAACTGGACACAATTCATAGAATGGTTCGGGTTGGAAAGGACCTTAAAGATCATCTAGTTCCAACCCCTCTGCCATGGGCAGGGATGTTCTCAAGGTGGAACTAAATGCTATTTTCCCATTAGTCCCTCTTGCCCGTATTCCCCCTGGAACCGTTTCAATGGAGGGAAGCCGGGGGGGGGGGGTTACGGATGCAGGGCTGTGAGCGGTGGATCAGCGACACAAGGCACGGTGCCTCCTTGCTCCCTGGCTCACCCCAGCTCGGCGGCTGCCTGGGCTGCAGTTTTCCATCGTGAAGATGCATCTGAATTTCATCACGTCAAGTTTTTTCTCTTCAAGCAGCTTGGTGTGTGGGCTGCTGCCTGCTCTCTAAAAGCTTCTGAGATATTTGTAGCTGCTCTGCTTGTTCTGATTTTGCTGGAACAGAAATAATTACCCAAAGGACATAAAAAAAAAAAAAGTATGCATGCGTACATATGTATGTGTTTATTCAGAAAAGAGAAAAAAAATTCTGAAGTGTGCCACAGGTCTGTACTATATTTTAAAGGAATATCGTAAGGGAGACAGCTTTGTTCTGGCTGTACAGTGAAGGTCCTCAATTAGGAAAGCACCACAAGAGACACTTTGCGGGTTTTGGAAACTACAGCAGGATCACAGCTCTGCCGTGGGATTTCATTACATTCTCCTACCTATTCTGGCATGCAATGGGAATGAATTAAGTGTCCTGCTGGTTTGTTAGGGAGTAGCGTATATTGTTTGGAGGGCTGGTCAGATCCAGCTAATGCATATTGCTGATATAATATTGAATAATTCTTCTATCTGATCTTCAACTTTCTGGGACTAATTTCACATACGCAGAGAAATGTGCCCAGAGAACTTATGACTTTTTCTTACCTGGGTGTAATGACTGATAGGGCAGATGTGGAAATTTTCCTACTTCCCCTGGTGCTATGACTTAAGATATTTTAAACCATTCCAACCTCAAATCAAAGAAATGTTTCAAATTTAATCTCTGAACACTTTGAGCTGAGTTTAAGGGTGAAATTTGCCTAATGTAAGCCCTCAAAACCAAGCTCAGGTGGGACCGAAATGAAGTTTCAGCTTTTGCAATGGGTCATATCAGAGGAGTTATGTTCTCCCAAGTCTTGGGACTTTGCCTCTGAGAGATCAGCAGCAAAAATGATTGCATGCACACGTCTACAAAATCTGCCTACCTGTTATCCCTCCCCCTTTGAAGCGCAGCAAAAAACTGGGGCTAGCACAGCCAGTCTGTTGTAATTGAATTTCCCTGCCTCCTGTGTTATATTTTATCAGGCTGGGCTCTTTTGGCTTGCGGTGATGACTTGGAGGTATTTGCATTGCACAGAGCTGCTGAAGGAGAGTGGTTGAAAAATGGTGTGAAAATGCTGATAAATAGTTCTAAATGAAAGCAATTTTAGCAAGAGAGCCCGTAGGCAGCCTTAGTCTCCTTTTTGGTGACTATAACACTCCAAAGAGAGTTTCCAGCAGCAACACAGAGACGGAACTGTGTCACAGAGCACCTAAGGCTGCAAGAGCCAAAGATTGGCTTTTCTTTGCCTTGCTATTGTCTGTGTCCAGCTGGATCAACTTATTGGCCAGATTAAAGCCCCAAAGCTCTGTCGCATACCCATTCGGCTTTCTTTTTCCCCCTGTGAATGGGAAATAGGTGAGGGCCATTTGAGCTGACGGCCCTGGAGGACACAGCTTTTGCTCTTTACACTCATCTGCCAGTTCTATTAAAGGTAAGGGCAATGGCAGCTCCTCCCAGGTGGACCTGAATATTCATGAGATAAACATCTTAAGGGCCAGGTGACCTCTAAGTAGCTCATACCTTGGTCTACTTAACTACGGCTGAAGTCTTGGGCCTCTTCTTTGTGAGGCCGGAGCAAGGAAGCCATAGGAGCTGCAGCTAAAGCACCGCCGTATCAACCAGTCATCGCTGGATGGAAACAAAGCTTCTTTCCAGGTTGTTATTTTTTGATATTAAGATTGAGAGCAGTTTTAAAGCTATTTTGAGATGTACTTACTACATGAATAAAGGGATGTGGGGGTTTCTAGGCTTGCACTAATGGAAATAAGAGATGGAAACATGATGCTGAAAGTACTTTTTTTTCTTTTTTTTCTCCCCCCGTCTACCTCCAAGTATATATGGAAATAGCTCACTCCAGCCCCTGGTACTTAAGGGTCCATTTGTGCTGCTGCCTCAGCTCCTCCTGTGGAAGGCAGCGAGTCGAAAGACTGATTTAGACACTGTTAACGCAAACGAGAGGAGACAGGCCAGTACTTAGCACGACAGGCTCCTCAGAAAGTTTAGACAGGGAGAAGCTGTTTCTTTTCTCTCTGTCGTTTCCCCTTTGCAGCCTGCAGACGAGAATTTCATAGTGGAATAACTCAAGGAGAAGGAACCCCTAGGTAATTTGGCTCCAGTTATCCGACAGTCCTTAAAGTACCCAGTCTTCATGGAACAGCTATGTATATATTCTAGCAGATGCTGTGTATTAGTACATATTATAGAAGGGGAATTGTGCAGAATGAGTGACAGCGCATATTCCAAATAGTACGAGCATTCAGCAGGGGAGCCTAGGAAACATAAAAATGAGAGGGGCTGAATGGTGATGTTGCTGCTCCATTCAATTTGTGCTCTAAAATACTTGGTCCCAAATGAGTGGGTTAGAGGGGAGATATCGGAAGGTAAAGTAAAATGGTTTATCTGGGCTGACTGACCACTGAATGCTCTGACGTTAAAACATATTCAAAGTATAAAGGAGAATTCAGATCCATAAGGGCTGAAGTAAAATCTAGTGCAGATCTCAGATTTTTCCCAAGCCATAACCACAGTTAAATTTAGTTTTCAGATGTGCATTTCAGTTTAAGACCACGAGGAAAGAAATAGCTTTATCTCCTGAAGTGAAAGTCAGCTCTATGCAGAACACTAGGGGGAAAAAAAACCCTATTCTTTGCTCTAGGTGCTACAAATGTGTTTGGGGTAAGCTTAGGTAGTTCATGGACAAAAGTAATTCTACTCACTTCCCTTTATAGGAGTGAATCTGACCTCGATATTCAAAAACGTGTTTTTGAGATAAACTTGACCTTTGCTATAGTGTCCATCCTTTGGGTATACTGGGGAAATCGCTCCAGCCCTCTTCAATACCCTGGGCAGCACGTGGACTTCTAATTAGAGTAACTTTTTCTTCTCTCCCTGGAAGTTCGGAAGAATAAGATCATTCTTCTAACTCTAGAAATAACTCTATTAATTTTTTTTTTAATGTAACTTCCTACATTAACACAAGGGAAATGGCTGGAGATTCTAGCATAAAAGAGTATCTATTGTGTAATTCTCTAGATTAAAACCATCAGACAACTAGGTGGATTCAGAAAGTCAAAGGATAAATGTCCTGTGACAATAGAAAAATCAAAGGTTTCCAGATACCCACTTGGGTTACGAGTAGACCTATAAAGAAAGGGCCTGAGCAGCAAGGAGAACAACATCTCAGATGAGCTGTGGGGATAAAGTGAGAATTGCAAAATGTCAAGGTTTTAATTTCCTCGTGAAGGAAATTCTTTGCAGAGGAAATTAAAACAAACAGTAGAAATTCCTTACCCATAGAGATAAGGAGAATATAATGAGAGAAGAAACACTGACACCATGCAGGAAGAATGGGACCAAGTTTAAAAGTAATCCGCATTCATCCTCAAAACAAAATGAATAATTTTCTTTCAAATTCAGTAAGGATGTTGATAATGACCATGGCATAAAGGCAGGGCAGGAATGGGAAGGAATGCGTGGACATTTAAATTACTATAGTTGAGGTAGAAGTAAAATTCAAACTGCTTGATATGATGATAATGGGAGGAACAAATTGCTTTCATTTCTGATACCCAAAAGAGCTGTTTTACAGAATGTTGGTTCAGTAGCAGGTTGATATTATATGATAGAAGAATAGTAAGCACGTGCATTTTAGAAAAATTTGATCAAGGCTTTTGTAAGTTTATTAGTGTGAACTCTGTAGCGTGCAAAACCAACTCTGAATGGCAGAACAACTAAGATAGTGTAAGATGGATCACAGCGTTTATTCTGGGAAAATACCATGAAAGAATAATGTGGGATCTTGATTTGAGAAGTCAACTAATATCTCTCTCTTTGATGTAATTTAGATCTGTATCCAAAAAAGCTAGAAACATTTGATACGTGCAATATGAGAAATACTCATTAAGGCAGAGGTAGGGAAAACAAAGTTAAATCCAATCGGAAGAGTGTTACAAATAGAGATAGCTTCTCCAAGAAGGGAAGTATTTCAGTGGGGGTGGTTAGTCGTAACATTCAAGTACCAGTCCTGTCTGATCCAACTTCACGCATTCCTTAATAATAGAAATTAGCACAAAATACCAGTGATGAAAGATAGAAAAAACTGGTATAAACTGAGTGGAATTTGCTTGTGCCACGGTGCTGATAATTATTGGACAAGTTAACTGAGAAATCTGCATAGGAAAAACAACGTTTGTGAGCCTGAGAAACACCTGGTTATGTTAGACAAGCTTAGAAGAGTCTGCTGAGGTATCAGTATGCGATGGGACTGTGGAAAAGGCAAATTCTAAGATGCTTCAGGCAACGCGTGTCTAATAAAGCAAGAGAAATGGAAATGTTTTTGTATAAGAGCCTGGTACACATTCATCTGTAATGCTATGTACAGTTCTAGACATCCGTGTCCAATGAAGACGAATTCAGATAAGAGCAGGTTCAGAGAAGGACTGATGGCATAATCAAGTGGAAGGAGAGTCAAAGACTTGATTTTTTTTTTTTTAAAGACAAGTAAACAATTGTTGTTGCTAAACAGGGTGTTGAGGGGTATGTGGAGAAGATGAACAGAAGGATTCAAAATGCCAGGGAAGGAGATGATTTGTTAAGCTCAAGGGTGACATTGACACAAGAAGAGATGAATGCCAACTAGCCATGATTAAATTCAAGCTGAAAAATATTAGCAGGCTTCTCAAAGTCAGAAGAGAGAGCTCTTCGGCAAAGCCTTTCGAGGGGAGAGAAAAACCTGAGATTCATCCCAACCAACTATAGACACTAAAAGGTGGTACTTTAGGGATTTAGTCATACTAGGCTCCCCTGTAATTAATGTAAAGAGCCTCCTCCAGAGTGTGACTCAGATCTTAGGTGCATTGAATCAGGTTGGAGATGTTTCTCCTTATGCTAACCTGAGGTCTACGGTAGCTAGTATCTACTGCTGGATCCTCATCAGATCCTTACAGTATAATGGGTGAAGCTACAAATGGAGAGGCCCAATTAATTGTTAGATGAAGAATGATTATTTTAAGCATATTACATGAAGTGGCTACTTGCAAGAGCAAATGCATAGATCTGAAGACTCAGTTCTGGTTTAGATAAGTCTGATACTTCAAAGTTCCTACATAATGATATCATTTTAGATACCCTTACAGCCAGCTTTTTCTTGCATGTAAGGCCCAAAAGAATTTCAAAAGGAGGGTTAGGCTGCCAGGGGTACTTTGTTTTGTCGTCTTAACTGTGTGCAACCTCTGGATTCTGGATAACATGGTCTCAAGTGTCACTGGATATCATAGGAAGCTTGATTTTGGGAAGACGGATGAGTTGTTCATAGGGCATGTGGGCACGTTTTGTCTCTGTTGGAGAAGGGGCAGAATTATTGGCTTCCAATCCCTTGAAATTGAGTCTAGATGTATTACAACAAACTTTCTTAATTTTGCATGGACTGCTGAGATGTTTATAACATGGGTGAAGCTGCGCCAATCTTTTGGCAATAGGTGATCCTATCGCCTCTCTATTTTACAGTGTATAGTGGCCTCTTCTATGAGATACAATAGTGTGTCTACATTAGTATGTCTCTTGATGTACCTCAGTTGTTATATCCTGATTTTAAAGAAATTACTTTTCATTCTCAGTAGCTTAAGAAGATCAAACCTCTGTGACTATGTTTTTCAAAGTGCAACATCTAAATGCCCCTTTCCAGGCCTCTCGCTGATCTCTCTTTCCATTTCATAAAGTGGTACTAATTTGAAGACATTTTAAAGCATGCAAGAAAGCAAGCTGGAAGTGGGGGTTTGAAGGTGATGAGGCCTCCAGTGAGGGTGAGGAGGAGGAAAGGAAAACTTGATAATGCTGCCCTTCCAGGGATTCCGCCATTAACTGATGCATTATTTTTCTAAGCTCATTAAATAACCCTTAGAACTGTGAAAAGGTCAAGAGAGAGGGGAAGGAGCTGAAGCTGCCTGTGGATTTCGGTCGTACAGCAATTTCCCAAGTAAGCGGAGGAAGGAAGGGGGGGGGAGTTGAAGAGGCAAGGAAGGAGGGAAGTGGAAAAGAAGTGTTTTGTTGTTTTGTTTTCTTTTTTTTTTTCCCTATAATCCTTTTGCTTACAGCATTTCCACTCCCTTCACTCTGAAATCAGTAAAAGGATCTGCCTGGGATGCTGAAAGCTACAGATGAGGCTTTCAGCAAATTTTGTCGTTTTGCTCTTGCTTTCTCTCTCTCGCCCTGACTTGCTGCCTCTTTCTCCCCACAGGTGCCTCTCCCAGGCTCACCTCTGTGCTGGGGAGAAAGCAGGTCATGTGGAAAGAAGGCAGCCAAGTGCAGAGACCCAAAGAGAGAAGTGATCACAGGGAAAATTACTGGTTGTTTCCTCACTGTTCACCTGCCTTGAGTGGTTCACTTAATTAACAATGCAAGTGTGAGCTGACAGATTTGGCAGGGAACAATAATGCAGTGGGAGGTGATGGAAGGTAGTCTTGCTGGGAAAGTTGTTCCTGATTTATAAATACACCTGATTATTACAGAGTCGCCCATTAATGACACTGTAGTTTAAGCAACGCTTCCCGTTCCCAACCTTTGTTTTCATGGGGTTACGCAAAGGAGGCAGAGTTTGTCTTTGGGAACTGAAATCCATCTCCCAGAACAGCTTTGTTTTCATCCATTGAACATTTAAAAACAAAAACACAAAAAAGCCTGCCCAGTTTCCTGTGCGCAAGGCAAGGCAGTCAGCTAAAGCTAGATTTTTGTCTTCAAATATAGGAACTGTCTCAGTTTTAATTTTGGACCAGAAGATGGGTCCCAGGAGCCGCTATGCTCAGGTCCTTTGTGCCCCTGACTCTGAAAGCCAGCACACTGTCCAGCTGAAGAGAGGCCTGATTCTGGCCTCCTTGATTCTGACAAAGATCAGGTGCTACTCCATTGAGTCAGGAAATTACACTGGTGGAGTAGAACCAGCAGGAAATCGGATGAGAAACCAGCCAAGCAGTTGAAAACCAGGACATTTAAACTAGAATGTATGTTATTTTCCCATAAAATGAAAGGCATTATAGATGGAAACATAACCCACCATCTGAATATTAATGCTTTGTAAAGTTTGGATGTAAACTCTGTAATTTGGGCCAATGTCTAACAGGGAAAGGAATTGAGCTGGCTTTGCTGAGCCAAGGGAGAAACCACATGCAATCAGGCAAAGCAGACTAATGATCTGCAGCTTTCTCCAGCACTCTTTACCCAATCTGTTTTTCTAGTTTCATGGCTGATAGGGATTTTTGGCAGTCCTTGTCATAGACTGCGTGAAATTTTGCCCCAGGAAAGTCCTCTTATTTGGATCAGACTCTGTGCCGAGTCCCTCATTCGTATCTGCTCCCAGATTTGCTTTGTCTGGAGCTATCAGGAAGCCCTGCAGAAGTAAATGTTTATCCTCTGAGTTTTCCCTACACTGTTCATCTATCCAAATTCCAATGTAACTTCTTATCTGTAGTAGCTGCTCACTGGTGAAGCCACCTGCTGTTGTTTACAGCAAAGAACACGTTGTAGTCATCTACGGTTCAGCTCAGACGTGGGGTTGATGCCTTGGCAGAGGTAGAGTCATGTCTTTGCCTATCACTAAATGTCCTCCATGGGCCGAGCAGCAGGAATTACAAGCCGTTTGTTCTGGTTGCTCTAGAAAACCCAGACCCTCATTAGAAACACCCCATGCAGGAAGGTCTGAGGTATGAAGACCATTTGTTACTTTTTAATGGGTTTGTATTTTAAGCCACATTGTAGGACACACAGATTTGCCTTTGCAAGTCATAAACCTTCCAAACAGATAGCGAGGAAGAAGCACAAGGTCTTCAAACCCACTGATGCTATGGGAACCTGGGACGTGAGAAACATGCTTACCTGTTTGCAGATCTCTCCCTTAGCTGCTGCAGTCAAATTCCCTTGAACGAAGAAAATGTTTCCTTTTAGTTGGTTGTTGTTTCTTGACTTGTGAAAGTTAAGATGCAGAACAAAAGCAAAAAAAAAAAAAGAAAGAAAACAAACAAACAAGCAAGACAAGTTTTCAAACTGAGCTAATAGAAAAATTGAGGGTAATTCTGCCTGACCAAATAAGAATAATGATGTTTACCCCTTTGCAGAGAAACAGATATCTTAGGTAGTCTTTATGATAATATGAGACTAAGGTGAAAAGCGACCCTGGTGTGGGGGGGTAGTCAACTGTAGGCGTGTGAAGAATCAGTGAACAAAGACTATTATTTGGGTCCACTATTCAAACTCCCCAACAAAGCCCATATCCCTTCGCTTCTTTGTGCGATCCAGTGAGGTTCTTTCTCGTCAAGTAAACCACTGCCTCAGTTACAGAACATGCCACAGGATTTGATGCAATGTTGCCCCTCTTCTTTGAAAAGAAGTTACTCAAAAAATCTGCACAAATAAGAATCCAAGAAATCGGTTTCTATATTAATAAATACATTGTGTTGTGACATTTAAAAATTTTTGTATTTTCCAGAACCAATGAATATAAAGCACAAATTTCTTGCCCTTTGCCTTTAGAAAGCTGGGAGAGCCTGCGTTGATTTATCTCAATGCAGAAACTGTGAAAGCTTCATTTGTATGGGTCAGAAACAGAACAAGCTTGTTTTCCGAGTTCACAGCTACTCCTGTCTAGGACTGGGTTTTAGTAACTGGTGTTTTAGTGCATTAGGGTGAATTCACAATACTGCTGATGAGGTCTCAACAGTCTGAGAGCTATCAGTTCTTGTACCTGGATGTCACAGCACTCTATTTTGACTTTCTTTAGGTTTGTTAATCTTGTTACTTTGCTGAATGTACACCAGTGTAGTATTTGGACTCTGAAAATGCAAATCCCACCAGTAATTTCGTTCAGCTCCACAAAAACAATTCTGCATTTGATAGCCCATGGGTAAGAGTTGTTCTGATGCTGTCTGTCTCCAGGGAAGGCTTGATCTTTGCTGTGTCTTAGCCCTGAACTGGGGAAACACAGTGTCCTGCGGCCTGGTCCTGGCCCAGGTGGCTATAGAGACAAGATGCTAAAGTGTTAGCCTTTTGAACCACATGCACAGTAAGAGTAGATGGAGATAACGCAAGGAAGACGCATTACTTGGCCCTAACAGAGGATGTATTTCCCTCCATAGGAATCCCAGAAAGTGGTTAACCTCAATTTATGCATCACAAATTTGCACAGCGACTCAACAGCGCTGCAGATTATGTCCAGGATTGTAAGGAAACTGAGCAGAGAAAGGATGCTCAAGTCTTACAAATAGGTTGAGATTAGGGTGAGTGGGATTAGGGTGTTCATCTTTACCAGGCGCGGTTGAAAATCCCAGTTTGCACTGCTTGACTCTGAGTTCACAAAGAGCACAAGAGTGAAGTCTCAATGTTAGGACGTGTATTCCCCCACCTACAAGCGTGTGAGGACACACACAGCCAAGCAGCACATCTGTACAGCAGGGGAAGTATTTGGCATGCATTTCCCTTGGGATTAGCACTTCAGCAAAGTAGTGCGTTGAGCCAGAGTAACACATCTTTATTTACTCAGCGGATTTTGCATGTTCGGTTGTGTGAGCGAGTAAGTACAAGACAGAGATGAGCTTTTTTGGAATTGGAACGGTTTCTTTGTCAGCGCTGTGGCTCCTCCATTTAATTCCGCAAATCTGCTGTAATCAGAGTGGCTTCACCCATCAGCTCAGCTGAGAGAGCGAGCGCACAGGAGGGAGGAAGCATCTCTTACTTTCCAGCTCTCTGCATTCTCAGGCATTGCATCAAAGTGGCATGGAGCCTCCTGGGAAAGGGATTTGCTATAACTCATGTCAGTCCCAGCCACATTATGTTTATGGATATGATAGACTGAACACTGAAATTACCATTTGCACAAATGATCACACAATTCCTTCAGGCCTACTGTGTCCCTTTAATAGTCCAATCTTTCAATAATGAAGTGGAGATCAGTCAGGACTCTCTGGAAATCCCATCTTTTTCTTTCATTTCTCTCTCCTTTTTTTTTTTTTCCCCCCCCTCCTCCTTTTTTTGGGGCCTTTATATTGCACACATTATTTTCATCCTTTCTCTGAGCCAGATCCATTTACCAAGCGGTTTTAAGGGAGATCAGAAATGAGATTCTCAATATTCTGTTAATACCCCAGAAGTAGCAACCTGGCAGACAATTCATTGCTGCTTGGGGCAATGAGTCATGCAGAACTCAAGTTAAGGAACTACGCACAGGGAAGAGGGCCTCAGAAACACATACAGTGCAGGAAAGATGCCTTAGAGTGTAGGCTTTCCTTCGTTTACTTAATACGAGCCTTGCATGCCCTGCTCCATCTCCTTTCAGTTTCTAATCAGTTCCATGACGCTTTCTGAGATTAATATACAGGGCCAAACAGTTGCCTGATAGTGCTATAACCAAGAAATGTATTCATTGCATGGATCAAATGAAGACCTCGGCCAAGATCTAAGCAAAATCAAGGAGGGTTTGACCCTCTTACTTTCATCTTCATAAATGGTTCTACTACAGTTTTATTCACTTGTTTCTCAGGGAAAAAAAAAATAAATCTCTCTGTGAGAAACAATAGGACTTTTAACAAAGTGAGTTTTTTAAAGACTCAGCCATAGCTAAAAGGTGTAAGGGAGAATTAATAGAAGAAATAGGATATGCAGAACAAGTTATATTCTAACTTTAGATTCATCTAAAAAAGAGTAAGTAGAGGTGAGTAAATCTAATCTTTCAGGACAGACATTGAAGTACATCGAAGTACGAGCGCTGTGGTGCTTGACACAGGGCATGGTCTGGAGAGGTGATGGGAATCGGAAACCTGCTGACAATAACAGAAGTTCCTGCCAGTTATATTTAGCTAATTGTCTGGGGAATTGGGAGCAATAAAGAGATTGTGCCCTAGAAAGGAATCATGCTATGTATCATGTACCCTTGTTTGGACCGCAGCCCACAGTGCCCGAGCCAGGTGCTGAGGTGGTGTCAATCCATAAAGCTACATGAAAGTCAGTGGACTGGACTCTCAGGTGACATAAATTAGTAGGATTTGATGGAGCTCTACCAACCAACGTATATCAATGAGAAATCTGGGGTCTTGCTTTTTTTTTTTACCTTGTATTCATGCATTTGTTGATTTCTGCATCTCTCTCCTTAGCATCTTATTCCATCCCTCCACTTCTCCGGTTTTCTCCTTCATTTTCCTTCTGTTGCTTACAGTGCTTTGCTCTGTCTCTTTTTCTTCTCCTAAAATCTTCCTTTCTATTTTCTTTATCATATATTTTTCTTTTATCTCTCTGCTGCGTGGCTCCCTTCACACTAGCGTGCATCTACTGGTATTTTCAACCAAACCATGTATATGAGGGGAGCCTATGCCCTGGACATAAAACCCACTGAAGGCAATGGTCAAAGCCATTAGATACCAGTGTGAACACATTCCCGCTCCACCCCCTAGCAGAGAGCACCAAAGTTTCTGTAATAATGTTGCATTCAGGAGCAAATTCTGCCTGGAAATAAGTTTGCTGAGTCCTTCTCTGTGAGTCTCTGCAGAGTGCGAGAAGCAGCTGCAAAAATTGCTGGGGTGTACTCAGAATTTCAGCAGTCTCTCAGTGGGAGATTCCACTCCTGAGTCGGAAGCCCCCATCTCCCGTCTGCCTTTCCAGTGGTGAGAAGCTGCCGATGTATTTGTTTTTAATTATTTCCCCTGTTGCATTCGCTCTGTTTTCTTGCTTACGTTAACACGGCTCTTCTTACTGCCTGCGCTCAGCTCCCTATTTGTCATTTCTGCTGTTTGATGTGTCGTGGTAATCTATGCGCACCCAGCCTGCTGTGCATCGATATTTACTAATGG